>NC_142936.1:41315834-41385834 GCF_046866305.1 Octopus bimaculoides
TCTGTATATGTATATGTATATATATGTATATATATATGTATATGGATATATATGTATATATATATATATCTGTATATGTATATATATGTATATATATATCTGTATATATATATGTGTGTATTTGTATATATATGTATATATATGTGTATATGTATATTTATATATATATATATATGCATATATATGTATATATATATATGTATGTATCTGTATGTATATATATATATGTGTGTGTTTGTATTTGGATTTATATATATGTATATATATGTGTGTATATGTGTATGTATATGTTTATGTTTATATGTATATGTGTATATATATGTATATGTACATACTGTATAGTCACAAACACGTAGTATTTATTTACTTACGTCCATGCTCGCATGTCCGTTTCCTTCATACACAGACACACACACACACACACACACACACACACACACACACAAACATGTCCACCTATACAGGAGTGTGTGTGTGTGCTTGTGTGTGTATATATATGTGCCCTCACGTAAGCATTAGATTGTTCAATCAAGCATTCAGTGGTAAGATTTTATACTCATATAGGGAAACAAAAATTAAATAATAATTATCTTGATATATCCGTAGATACCAAAATGTTTATTGATATTGTGCATGCACGTATATCCCTAGCCGCTTAGGCGCTTAAACCCGAAACTATTACAGTACCTTGTGTTGGATTTAGCTGGTGTCGATGGTACCTTTGGCATAATACAATGGCAGCCAGTTCTGGCATTTGTATAACACTGAATGCCAAATGTTGGTACTAGCCCTTCTAGGATTCTCCATATGTATATTATTGCATATCTATCATGCCTTCGCTCCAGAGTGTAAAGTTGTAGTTTTCTCAGCCTCTCCATGTAGCTTATCCGCTGCACTGTTTCAGTTTTTTAATTGTAGTGCCGTTGGACTACTTCAAACTCCGCTGTCAGTTTTGCACTATATGGTGACTATAACTGGGAGCAGTTGTCCAGGCGGCTGAGAACAAAAGTTCTTCACAGGGTCAACATAGTTTCTTGGTCTCGTCTTGAAGGACCTCAGTATCAATCCTACAAGTTGTCTGCACTTTGCTACCATTTTGCTAATGTGCATTGCACATACTGATCCCATGTCCTTCACTGCCTGTAACTCTGAGATTGTATTGCCTTCGGGTCTTGTATATGTACTGTATTCGTAAGTTGATAGTGCAGTGCTTGAAATTTGCAGCATTAAACTGCATGTTGTCTATTTCGGCCCACTTGTATATTGAATTTAGGTCCCGCTGTAAGCTTGTGACCTCATTTTGGTTTTTTGTTTCCTGTGATAAATTTGTATAGTCGGCAGAGCTAGTGACAGTGGCTGTTCGAGTGACCGTGGGCATGTCTAAGAGGGATATTATGAACAGTAATGACGCCAGAACAGTCTCCTTGGGGACACCACTTAGGATTTGAGTTTTCTCAGAAAAGGCACCATTGGCTACAACTACCTGACTTCTGTGTTTTAGGAAGTCATGCAGTCACTCTCCCAGTTTATCAGCAATGCCAAGGTCTCGTAGCTTATGACTTAACATAATATAATTTTACAAACTTCGAGAAGGCTTGAAATGAAATTTTTATCTTTTAACAGCAACGTTTAAAAGATAAAAACTTAATTTCAAGTCTTCTCGAAGTTGAGTTCTGTAGATTTTTAGCGAATAAACTTTTAGTGAAAATAACTCTTTGAGGCCTTCGACTTTTTTATTCAAAGGGTTTTTAAACCTAAACTTGAAGGCCATTATTTATGATATACTCTCTTTTCTCTTTATTTTTTTACTTGTTTCAGTCATTTGACTGCGGCCATGCTGGAGCACCGCCTTTAGTCGTGCAAATCAACTCCAGGACTTATTCTTTAGAAGCCTAGTACTTATTCTATCGGACCCTTTTGCCGAACCGCTAACTTACGGGGACGTAAACACACTACCATCAAGCGATGGTGGGGGGACAAACACGGACACACACACACTCACACACACACACACACACACATACACACACACATATATATATATATATATATATATATATATATATATATACACACATATATACGACAGGCTTCTTTCAGTTTCTGTCTACCAAAGCCACTCACAAGGCTTTGGTCGGCCCGAGGCTATAGTAGAAGACACTTGCCCAAGGTGCCACGCAGTGGGACTGAACCCGGAACCATGTGGTTGGTAAGCAAGCTACTTACCACAGATATTAGTCTAAAGCCGTTTTCGCCTTGACATTTCCTGTCTTACAATAATGGTGAAAATATATGCCAGTGGTATAATGAAGGACATGTTATCTTCTAAATCGTATAAAGTTGGCAATGCTTTAGGTTTACAATTGAATGTTCGATACTAATAATACGGTAGATTCGCTGTCTACGTAATATATTACACATGTGAATGCGAGTAGCCTAGCGACTAGAGTCTTGTACTCACCATCGCAAGATTAGTTATGCGACGGTGTGGCTTTCTATTCAGAGGAAACGGTGCTCTGCCCGCCTACCCAGCGGGATAGCATCAACTGAAAGTTACAAGGATGTGGGTAACTTCTTTGTAACTAGTGGTGCGTAACAACATTCAAGAACCTGGTCGATACATTATATGTCAACTCTTTATAAATCAACTCTTTATTATAAGTGCTAGTAATTTACTGATTTTATATATAGGTAGGTAGACAGAGGGATACATAGACGGACAGATATGCATACAGAAATAAATATACACAGAGAGGGAGAGAAAGGTGCATACATGTATAGATTTATGGATTAGATTAATTTCACTAAATATATCAGCGACTCCTTAAATTTCTAATTTTGTGCTTACGTTTAAAATCTTTTTTGTCTCGTTTTTTACGTTGTCTTTAGTATCGTTGTTAGTGTTGCATCAGAAGGATTGAAGAAGGAATTATACAAACCTTCCAACTTATGACAAAAGGTTTTACAGTATCTAGTTCCATCTTTTTAACATCTTAATTAAAATCCAACGAAGGTGAACTTTGCTTCCGCTCCTCCTGAATCGATTAAATACACAGTGATCAAATAGAGACTTTCGTTCTCTTTTCTACTGTTGTTGTTGTTGTTGGCACTCCGTCGCTTACGACGTCGAGGGTTCCAGTTGGCCCAATCAACGGAACAGCCTGCTCGTGAAATTAACGTACAAGTGGCTGAGCACTCCACAGACACGTGTACCCTTAACGTAGTTTTCGGGGATATTCAGCGTGACACAGTGTGACAAGGTTGGCTCTTTGAATTACAGGCTCTACAGAAAGGGGAAGTAAGAGTGATAGAAAGTTGTGGTGAAAGAGTACAGCAGGGTTCTCCACCATCCCCTGCCGGAGCCTCGTGGAGCTTTAGGTATTTTCGCTCAATAAACACTCACAACGCCCGGTCTGGGAATCGAAACCGCGATCCTATGACCACGAGTCCGCTGCCGTAACCACTGGGCCATTGGGCCTCTATTCTTTTCTACTAAACCCAAAGATATAAGCTTGTTCCGCCATAAAGACAATATTATTATTATGTTGTTGATCACTTTCCTCTCTCAGTAAGCGACGATAAAGTAAATCTATGATCAAGGACACCCCAAACGTGATCCCCACCACATTTCTATAAGATATAATAAATCTAGAACTACATTATCTTGGATACAAATGTCTCCTGTTTTGAACTTCTAAAACATTTAGCTGATATTTTTAGCAAGACGAGCTTTCTATGAATACACCTTCCTTCTTCGGTTCATCTTTATCATTACTGATGTGGACGAAGTATGGTATAAGGACAGTTATGGGGGATCCCCAGACAGACTTATATTTAGTACTTAGTAACACTTCACTACTATTTGACTTCAAAGACACTCCCTTCGCTACCCTCTCAACGTTATTTCTCATTCTATTGCTTTTCTTACAAAATATTACCAACATTTAATCCACTCGAGAAAGTATTGTAATTATGCCGTAATCAAATACATACTTTAAGATAATGTAAGAGCTGCCAGAGATCCAAGTCAGTGACCTGCTTTCGATTATTTTGGATTTATAACGATAAAAACTAAAATAAAAATAAAATAATTATCGCACACCTATGCTTACACATTTTATTTTTGAACCCCACTTCAATGAATCTAAAACATTGGGTTTGTGTGAGAAAAGTGATAGCATAATCTGTTTATTTTGCTTTTCATCTCTCAGGGGGTCGATAGAGTAAATAAGAACCATATTGCGGGGTGAAATCGGTCGACTTACGACCTACAAAGCTGTGCGCTCTGTTGCTGATGCTGAAGTCATTAAGCACGTGTTCTCTAGAGTAGTAAGATCCCGGAGAGCCTAATTTGTGATGTGATTTTGAGTCTCAACTAAATCTTTATTTTTTTTTTTTCTTAAAAATAAGACACTTCCTTGTTGTAAAGGCTCTGGATAAGATGATTAGCCTTTTTTTTTTTTTTCTCTTACACTATTTTTCGTTTGTTTGATTCTTTATTTATTGCATTCATTTCCAAACACTCTATCATTCACGACTGGTGATGGCTGTATTTTCCTGAACAAAACATAGGATACCGCATTAGACAAATTTCTTTGTTTCGCTGCGATCCATTCGGTTCTCTTAGGTGAAGATAAGTTTTATGCTTCCAAGTTCGATATAATACGCACGTACCAGTCGAATATTAATAAGAAATTAATCGGACATTGAATGGAATGAAGTACTTTTGAAAAAATGTTATACTACACTCAAATGTGATCCTGTACTTCCTGTATTCATAGCTCACCGATGCTGCAAATATCAAAAACTAAAATTGTTTCTTAACTACAAAAACATCGGTTTTTAAAATTTGCACATGGATGAAAATTTGGGGGATGATAATATTGATTAAATTGATCTCAGTACTTGACTAATACTTTATTTTAATGACCATGATTAAATGAAAGGCAAAGCTGACTTCGACAGAATTTGAACTCACAGTTTAAAGGGCCGTGAATAACTACTCCGTTGTTTTGTCCGACATTCTTAAGATTCTATTAATCCACGACTCCTTCCTAATATATTGGTTTTCTGTTGATTTTTAATATTGTTATTATTATAGAGCATAAATGGTAAACAACTCTAGCTGAAACCTCATTTCTCTCGGCAATTGTCATAATTTTCATTCATGTAATTTCCCTAATCTCACAAATGCATTACTTATAGTAAATAGATAAATGTATAAAAATTATCATTGCACATTCCCATAATAAAATGATCAGACTTTTAATCTATGTAACTATCAACTGTTTCTTACAGAATCAAAAACATGAAATCTTATTTAATTACTGGAATACTAAATTGCTGTATTACCAAATTGGTAGTTTTATTGCGAATGATAACCAATAAATTTTAGAAAACAGTTCAAGAAATTGTCTCTATGTTACTAGTAGTACAAGTTAATTTTAAATTTTGTTGTGGTTTAGTACAAGTCATCTAGTATCTCTATGTTGAAAGATGCTCCAATCAGTCTTTTCTAGTTATATATGTGTGGTGTGAGTGTGTGTTGTTGGTTCCAGCAGGTTAATCGAAAGTGTGAAGTTTCATTACTTCTTAGCAGTTTCAATATTTGTTAACATATTTCGAACGGCCGTTAGTAGAACCAGTAAACACTGGTTGATATGCACTGATGCATTTGGCTACGACTATCTGTCACTTAAAATTTAAGTTCAAGTCCTACCTGACTTGATATAATCTCAATTTACACCCAACGCAAATTATATGCAACTATAATCTAAAAATTGGCAACACAGACACATGTATGAGCCTCTTTGTGGTAACACCACCTGCTACAAATAGGGGGAACATATTCCCAAACAACCCCCGATAATAAATTTAAAAAAATAAGTGGCGGTGTTCATAAAAAGAGCATATTTCTAGATTTAGGAAAGGAAGGGATGACGATGGTTGGATTACATTTGGGTATAACTCTGATAGGTCAGGACCTATATATAGATATGTATATGTAAGAATATATATAGATATGTATATGTAAGAATATATATAGATATGTATGTATAAGTATATTCACATATATGTATGTATATATATAAACGCATATATTTATGTATATATATGTATATGTATGTATGTGCATACATGTGTATGTATATATATATATATATATATATATATGTTTATATGTACATATATTCATGTATGTCTACATATTTATATGTATGTGTATATATGTATATGTGTATGTGTCTCTTTGCACTCCCCTACCCATCGCTTTACAAGTGATGCTTTTTCACGTCCCCGTGTCTTCGTAACTCTGCAACAGCATGGTCAGAGCGATGATAAATTACTCGATATTAAAGAAATGTAGCAGCAAGAAGATATACGAGTTAGCATTCATAAATTATTAACAGAGAGAGCTATGTAAACATTCTTATACAGCCTTTCTGGTTGTTATCTGGAGTGGATGCTATATGACTAGCCCAGCCATCTACTGTTGATTTCGCCATAAAAAGATACCGGCTCTTTAATTCTGAATTCGTAGTGACGCCATAAACTTTGTTTATTGTTGAAGACTGGTTTTTACGTCTCTTGTCATGTAACTTCACTCCACGCATGTTATCCATTGTTTAAGGTCCAATTTTAAACTCAGTTTTTGGCTCGGATACTGGCTTGTAGGTAGGGACCCAAAGCCTGGTGTAACTTCTCAAAAGACTGACCCATCACCAGCTGTTTAACATCAGAGTATTTGCAGGGTTATGTTGCCCCTGCACACACGCACTCAGATACAGATACAATTACGTGTGTGTGTGTGTGTGTGTGCGTGTGTGTGTGTGTGCTGAAGAATTTCGAATGAGATGCATAATGGAAGTCAACCTATGCTTACAACTTCAATAAGGTATTAATCATAATTTGTCCACTGGTTTTTTTCTTTTTTTATAGTTACATCCGAGTTATCTACGGAGTATATAAACAAAAGCAATATCAAATGCGTGATTTGGTCTTTTTACTATAACATCTTAAATTATATGATTTTTCATCATATAATTTATGCTGTAATAAGGAGATAAACTTAATCCTGTTATATTCTGTCCTTATTCTGCCCATTGTGCAGTGCATCAATCTTTCGATAGGGACCTATGTACGATGGGTGAAAACGATTGTAGTGATTAATAAAGTATCTCGTGGGTCCCATTTTCTCTTTCTCTTGTATGATTTTATTTATATATATATATAGAGAGAGAGAGAGAAAGAGAGAGAGAAAGAGAAAGAGAGAGAGAGAGAGAGAGAGAGAGAGAGAGAGGGGGGGGGGAGATAGATCTGATGAGATTTTCTTAGGTCCCTTCGAGAGCCGTTTTTACGCGGTTAAGGTCTTAAATATGGTAGCGTGTAACTACTTTAACTTATTTCTTTCTGGGGTTTGAGAAAGCACCTAATGCTTTCCATTCTACTATAATTGTTCCATTTAGTAATTGAAGCCAAAAAAAAAAAAAATCGAATCCCTAATTTAAACCTCTGGGTTTATAACTTGATTTTCATCGATTTTTCAAGGATTTCGTAACTTGTTTTTTCCTTCCAACTTTTTTCTCCAATCTTTCTTTTTATAAATATATTTTGAATTCTATGCTCTGTATGAGAATAGCATGTGTCCTGATAGTTTTGATTTGGGTTTCTATGTGAATGTCTCTCTCTCTCTCGAACATTTTCCTCAGCCAAATTCCCATCTTCTTCTGCAGACCATGACAACTCCAAAATTTTTCTTTCATCTTTGCATTATATCTGACAGCATTATTTATTCGGAATATTGTTATGTTCCACTTGGTAATTTCGTAATTCTGATTACTGTGTAGTTTTCTGAATGCCTCTTTAAATTCTTTTCCCAATAACGATACTGCATCTTATCGTTTGTTAACTATCAACAGTGTGATTGGACTCTTTTCGGTACTTTATTTGTATTACTCCCTAGAATAATTTCCCTCATCCTTTTATTAATGCTTGTATTTACGAAGAAGTACCTTCTATTCGGGGTATTCATCTAAATTTCAATATATTAGAGTGAACCAAACTTGTTATTCCTTCACATAAACTATCGAGCCGATGCCGTTTCTTTCCTCAAACGTATGTCTTATGTAACTCTGTTCTTTATATTTTCTTTTGCCCTCATATAAGAATTCATTGTTTTAAATCTTGCGTTGATCATTTTATGTGTTTTTTTGTGTAGGACAGCTTTTCATTGCACAGAATGACTGATAGTGTTTGTTCTGAATCTTCACACTCTGAATTGAAACCCCACCTATGTCAACTTTATCTGTCTGAAGTCTATGTTATATCCTATTAAAATACGTGGATTGGCGGAAGTGTAATCAACGACGTACAGGAAGTCTTGCGGTACTTATTCTAGATTTTGTGTTCTGAGTCCTATACAGAGTTGACACTCTACTGATTCTACTATTTCCTACTTTTCAGTACCACCAACATCAACGTCATTTTTATCATTATTATATTCGAATCAAAAGCCGACTTTGCCTTTCATCCTCTCAGCCTCAATAAAATAAATACCAGCTGAACACAGAGGTCCATATGTCAAGCCTCATTACTGTTCATTTTTACTATTTATAGCTGGATATTCTTCAGACGCTCCTTCAATTTCTGCATTGATTTCCTTAATAGAAATTTATTTTTGTGGATTTTATTTTCCTTTTGTGTTTCTGAGTTATTGAAAAACATTAGTGATTGATCAACCGTTTTCGTTACTTGCTCAAGGAGGAAAACTTTTAAAAGAACTGTTTTTGAAGACATAAATATTAATGCCAGAGTGTATTACCGGTTTGTGATAAACTCTACAGGAATGGAAGTTCTGTTATCTTGGTGTGGTCGAGAAGCATGCAGAGCGACGAAGCTTTTCTCCAGCACTCGAGGATTTCTGAGTTGCGGGTTTTATCGAATATCTGTCACGCGAGGACGCATGCTGCTATTAGCTAAGCGCACTTTTAAAACCATCTCATCACCTTCCCTTTTCCAAGAAATACAGGTAGCGTTTATCTGTCTGGTAGTCTAACGAAGGATGTGTGGTGGACCAAAATGTCTCTGGTTAAACGCTCGTCAGCTTTTGCAAGCTTTACTTTGCATAGGAAAGTGAGGGTGGAAAGAAGAGTGCTGCCTTCCCACAAATTTGTTGAAAGGTGAGTGAACGTGACAACAACTCTCCGAGTGTACGGGCTTACACTGAACATACACCTCTAGATTCACGGAGGAGAAAGTAAGTGTTTGTCCTCCTGGTTAGGCAACCGAGGTTTGTGATGTTCCCACAATAGCTATTAGGAGTCTGCCCTCTTTAGGGTAATTTTTATTGTTTCAATTTTCTTCTTTCTTTGTTTTTGTTTGACAGTTTACAGCCATTCTTGTAATCCCTCATCATATCACTGTGTTGTATCATCTTGTGCCGTCCTTGCTCTGTGTGTAAGCAGCATTTCTTCCGATTTTATATTTGGAGTTCAAATTCTGTTGATGTTGACGTTGTTTTTCAGCCTTTCAAGTTCAATAACATAGGCACCAGTTAAGCACTGGGGCCCATTTAATCAACTAACCATCTCACAAAAAAAATCGGGCTTTGTGCCTCTAGTAGTAAGAATTAAAGGCAGCGAGTTAGCAGAACCGTAAGCGCGCTAGACAAAATGGTTAGCAGGTTTTAGTCTAGTTTTACATTCTAAATTCAAACTCTACCCAGGTCGACTTTCACCGTTTCAGCGTTGATTAAATGAGTACCAATTGTGTATTGGGTTGATGTAATCGGTTATAATCCTACTCTAAAATTTCATGCCTTGTGCTGATAGTAGAAAGGATGATGATGACGATGATGATGATAGTAATAGTAATAATAATAATAACGATAATAATAATAATAATAATTATTATTATTATTATTATTATTATTATTATTATTATTATTATTATTATTATTATTATTATACAACAGCGGTGAGCTGGAAGTATCGTTAGCCTGCCGGGCGAAATGCTTAGCTGCGAATTGGCAGAATATTTAGCATACCACACAAAATGATTTGCATCAATTAGTCCAGTTACATTCTGAATTCAAACTTCGCCAAAGTCGACTGGGCCATCTGTCCTTTCGAGCTCGATAAAATAAATAACAATTGCGCATTGTGATGAATGTAATCGACTAACCCCCGCCTCCCAAAATTTCAGGTTTCGTACCTATAATAGAAAGGATCTTTGGGTTCATAAAATAAGTACTAGGGTCAATGTAATCGACTTAAAACCTCCCTGAAATTGCTGGTCGTGTGCCAAAATTTGAAACCATTATTATTATTATTATTATTATTATTATTATTATACAAACGTACTCACTGTCAAAATGTATTGTGGGTGGCATTTTATAAAATACAAAGATTCCTGCAATGAAGATGATAAATTGTTTGTTTTGTTTTTAACATAAATGAATTTACATTCACGCCAATAATGCAAACACTGAGTCGGTTATTTTGTTAGCACAGCTGTTTAGATACATATTATTACTTTTCAAAGTGGAACATTCACATAAAAATTTTTGCGTAACACAACGCTTCATGTCTCCAATCGAAGGTTTAGTGGGTTCGCTGACCCAGAACAGCCAATGAGTTCTAGTAAAAGTACTCATAACAAAATATTTCCAGCTAAACAAAACAGGAACTCCCGTAGAGTGAACAGTAATTTCTTTCACAGATTCCAGCCTTTATATATAGTGTGCTGTTACAACAACCATGTCGATTCCAGTTGACTCTGATCAAACTGATTCTTCTTCGTGCTTATAACCACTGTTTTTGCATTACTTAACGTCGTTCGAATTATAGGTCATATTCCTATGATGTCTCATTCCACAGTATTCGAAAAAAAATTAGCCACTCTCATCTGGATCTACGTATTACGTCCAAATGTTGTTTTGTATACTTATTTATTTCCTTTTATTTTTCAATGAGAACATTCCGTGCTGATATTTTACTGCTTAGTTTTGGAGAGAAAATACTAAACAAAATGTTTCAACAAAGTGTTTACGTGCAGTGAATATACTGAATGAATAATGAGGGATATAGTGGCTATTTTTGGTAGAATTAGATGGAGATATCATGCAGCTCGTTATAGTTAATGGTATTGCTTAACCTCATATCGTCTGGAAAGAAGCAGCCTATGGTCAGATGCATTCCTAACTATATTTCCTACTATCAGTGGCTGATCTACTATAAAATTAATGAAGCTTAAGCTAATACCTGAGGGGCCCTCTGATCAACTTCATTTCTTCATTTTGTCAATATTTTTATTTTTTGGTATTTTGCCATGCAGACAGGGCCGATAAGACGAAATAGACTGAGAAAAAAGTTTTGTCTATACACCAGTCACCTAAAAAAGAATGGTGCTAGTGAAACAACAAAGAAAAGTAAAAAAAAAAATGTATGTTTGTGTGTTTGAATGTATATATATATATATATATATATATATATATATATATATATATATATATATATATATATACACATATAGATATATATATATAATCAAAATAAGCAACACGGATTTCAAAGATGGTTGCAGTACGCACGTTTCATGCTACTCCATTTATTTAAGTAATGCGAGCATTACATTAAATGCAATATGTAGAGCAATCTTCAGCTGCACGAAAATGCAGAAAATTACAGTAGAATAGACATATTATAATTGTGGTAACATTTCAAATCCAAGTGGGAGGAAGAATACATAAAAATCCATATGTATTCTTCCTCCCACTTGGATTTGAAATGTTGCCACAATTATAATATGTGTATTCTACTGTAATTTTCTGCATTTTCGTGCAGCTGAAGATTGCTCTACATATTGCATTTAATGTAATGCTCGCATTACTTAAATAAATGGAGTAGCATGAAACGTGCGTACTGCAACCATCTTTGAAATCCGTGTTGCTTATTTTGATTTTTTGATCACCTAGTTTTTGGAATGGTTTTTATATAATACCATACCATACTATATTCTGGTGCCTAAACATAAGTACCATATTCAATTTTTGAATCTAAATCTAAACCTTTATATGTATATATATATATATATATATATATATATAGCGATAACAAGAAACAAACAAAAAAAAGTTTTATTCTCTCTAGTTTAAGTTCCCTCTCCAAGAGCAGCATAGTGCCAGGGAAGTGAAAAAGAAAAGTAAAGAAAACATGTATGTAGATGTGTGTGTGTGTGTCTATGTATGTATATATGTATGTGTGTGTTTGTATGAATGTATATAGAGAAATAGACTGAAAAATATGTTTTATTGTCTAGTTGAATTCCTTTTTCCAATGCAACTGACCAATGATGATCTCAAACTGACCGTTTCAAAACATAGGGTTACACACAAACACACATTAGCACTGCTAAGCTTTATTGTCTCATTAAGTCTTCGAAATCTTCCTAACATGTACACACATACACTCGATTTTTCCACTCATCGATATTTTTTTTTTTTTTTTGGAGAACTTAAAGCACTCAAAGATCCCATGAGTCTCAAGTAACGCCGACATCAAGTTTGAACAAAATACGTCAAAATTGGTAAAAGTTATGGTTGAAAATGGGGTGTAGCCAATTTCAGTGAGAAATCCTATAAGGAATTGGTTTATCGATTTTTCATCCTGATTGAATGGAAAACCCCATAAGGAATCAGTCTATTGATTTTTCACCCCAAATAGGACTCCAGAGCCCCTTTTAGCTAGGCTCAGGAGCCTCCGAAAAGCAGCGACTAATCCTGATCTCGACCTAACTCCTCCTAAGAGTACTATCGGTCAAGGCTATCTCGAAGATATGCATTGGAGAAGGTTGCCTCGGAGATCTTCCTCGAATATCTGCATTGGAGAAGGTTGCATTTTTGTAGCATATTAGGATGTCACAGGAATTCATTCAGCGAAAGAAAAAAAATTCCCAATTATTCCGGGATTGGGGGGAGGAGGCCTCGCCCCACCCCTTTTTTTCCGAACGAAAATAAGGGATTTACAGCATATTAAGAGGGCAGGGTACTTGATTTCACGCAAAAAAAAATCCGATCTATAATTTTTTTCCTTAGTGAAAATCGTATGGAGGAAAAGATCAATAGGGGTGGGTGGGGAAAGTTTCCGATGTTTCAACCTCACCCCACTCCGTTTTTCGAACCCCCAAAAAGTTTTGTAGCACATTAGGAGTTCACAGGAATTCATTCAACGAAAAAAAAAATTTCCAATGATTCCGGGATGGGGGTTCCCCGTCGCCCTGCCCCCTTTTTCCGAACCAAAATAAGGGATTTGCAGCATATTAGGAGGTTAGGGTACTTGATTTCACGCAAAAATCCGAATTTTTTCTTTTTTCTTAGTGAAAATTGTGCGGGTGTTAATAAAAAATTTAGCCTTTGTTTTTCTTTCTCGCCATTGTTAGACAGGTGACTTAACTCATATTAGCAAACTTACGGTTATCACCGGCGTGGAAATTGGTAAAAGTTATGGTTGAAGATCGATTTTTACCACTATCCGCGGCTGCCTTGGAGAAAATGAGTTGACAAAAACACAGCCATGTTTATGACCAATGTCTTCCTAAAATTGGAGCGACATGCGTGCTAATCTGTGGACGCGCATAAATTACATTCACGTACACACACACACACACACACACACACACACACACACACACACACACACACACACACACACACACACACACACACACATCCTGCCTTTTATAGATAAATAAGTGATTTAAAATAAATATATTTTAATTGTTGTGTGAGAGTATATATAATCTGATTATAAAATATAGTGTCTCTCAAAAACATTCTAAATTTGAAAACTATATCTCGTGTTTAAGAAAAAAACATTTTACATTTTTATTTTTGATGAAAGCTGCCACTCTCTCCCTCACAAACACTTTCTCTTCACATTTTTTTGCTCGACGCTGTCTCTCTCTCTCTCTCTCTCTCCCTCTCACACATACACACATCTTCTCTCTTTCCCTCATACATACACACACACACGCTTTCACTTCCCTATGGCAAGAAGGGGACTTAACTCATGTTAGCAAACTTCAAAATTGGTAAAAGTTAAGGTTGAAAATCGATCTTTACTGCTATCCGCTGGTGCCTCGGGAAAAAATATGTTGACAAAACCCAGCTAGGGTCGTGACGAATGTCCTAAATTTGGAGCGACATGCGTGCTAATTTGTGGACATGCATAAATTACATTCAAGTACACACACACACACACACACACACATCCTGCCTTTTATAGATATATACAGATATGTTCAAATGTCATTTTTTAGATCTAGCCATTTTCTTCAGACAAAATAGCAAACTGGGGCAAAATGAGTAATTTCTGATTTCTTGTTATTCGTTTCCTTACTAGTTTGAAAATATTTTATTTTATTTTACATTCTGAAACATTTTCAAATCTTATTTTTTTTTTAAAAAAAAGCTTCTTTTTTTTTTCTCCTTTATTGTATTTTCACTATGAAGGAAAGAGCTGACAAGTGCATGTGTGAAAAACGAATTTAGAATTTTGCAAAGATAGACATTTTCAGTCGTTTAAAATGTATAAAAGGAATATTTTTTATTGAAGAAATGTATAATGGGATTAAAAAATATCACTTGTTTTCCCTTTTGTGTACCATATAACAACAGCTTGTCACAGAAGCACCTTGTTTCAAGTAAAATTAAATTTGAGGGGAATTATATCAGGTAAAGTAGAAATCAATATATTATATCATGCATAAAGAAAAAAATTGTTACAGCGTGGCAATACCACAACAATAACTGGAGACAGGGTTTGGCGGAGGTAAAGGACATGGACGGTACCCCCTTTCGTTTTTTTTTTTTTCTTTTTTTGTGTCGTTGGAGTTCTACAGAAACTCGCTTTTTCAACTGCAGAGATTCCGAATCTGCAAAAACAAAAAAAAAACTTGACATTTAAACATTTTTAGCCAAAATTTTAATTCAGGTGCGTGATTTAAGGCTTATTTTCCTCTTATTTTTAGCACACCTCACAACCACCTCAATGACAAAAAAAAAACATGTAAACAACACGTATTTTATAGTTTATAAGCAGTGAATATGCATTTAATGCGATAAACAGCACATTACAAATTAAATATTTCTCAAAATAAAAAAAAAACTTTATAGCACTAAGTTTAGATTTATCCAAAAACAAAATAGCACATAACAAACTGAATATTTCTAAAAAGCAAACATCTCCAATATTAACTGGATAACGGAGCAAGTCCTCCGCACGAGTGTAGAACAAACTCCACCTAGGACAAAACCCCCATAGTTAAAGTGTGAAAGTGGACAAAACCCCCTCGGTTATATTTTTCGGTTATTTTTCATTTTTTTCCCCTATTACTTGTTTCAGTCATTTGTCGGTGGCCATACTGGGGTACCACCTTGAAGATTTTTAGTTCAACGTATCGAACCAAGGCATTTTTTCCTTTTTCCTTGTTGCAATTATTAGACTGCGACTATGTTGGGACACCACCTTGTAGTCTTTTTAGACGACTGTACGGAACCCAGAATTTTTTTTTTAAGTCAAAACCATCTCACTGATATATTTCGTCTTTTGTGGGGGTTTTTTCTTTGTACTTGTTAAATCATTAGACTGTGATAATGCTGGGGCACCGCCTGGAAGAATTTTTTGTCGAATGTATCGACACCAAAACTTTTGTTAGGTAATTTTCAACCGGCACATGAAGTTAAGCCTAGAAGGTCACTCAACATGGTAGAAATAACAAAACAAGTAAGAAATTCCAAACACTTGGTTTTAATGTATTTGTAGCATCTTTGCTTTCATTTGTAAAAGAACTGCGAGAAAATTCAGCCGACAGGATTGCACGCTATGAATCATTAGCAAAACGTGTATGTAAATATATCACCTCAAATTATTCTGATGTTTTCAAACGCATTGTTACAAAGAAATTTGCGGATGGAACAAGTGATAGGGCTTTTTGAAATGGGTTGAAAAATTTAGGATAGAAGTTCTAAATCAAGTCTATGACTGCTTGATAATCCAGTTAAGCAAGAGGATGTAGCCATATGAGCAGACTGCGAAAAGGTCCAAGTTTCTGTCATAACTGATGAACAATTCAGAATTTGATGAGGAGAGTATCAAACTTGTATCGCCTTACAAAGACAATATTGACCACAAATAAATAAATGAGTGTTATCAATTCAAAAAGTACTTACGCGTTAGGAAATCGTGGAACATAGAAGAAAATTCACCATCAAAAATGCAATGCACAGAAGTTCTTCAGTTTATTTGTGAGCAACAATTAATTGATGTGTTCCCTAATACTCTTTTCTACTCTAGACACAAGGTTCTAATTTTTTTTTTTTTGGGGGGGGGGGCAGTCGATTAGATCAACCCCAGTACGCAACTGGTACTTAATTTAGCGACCCCGAAAGGATGAAAGACAAAGTCAACCTCGGCGGAATTGAGTGTTCCCTAATATTACCACTGCACTTAAGCTGTATTTGTCAATGCCTACCACGAGCTGTGAAGCAGAAAAGAATTTCTCAAAGCTTTCCTTTATAAAGAATAAATTTCGGTCTACCATGACTGAAGAGCGCTTAAATTCTTTATGCATATTGTCTCTAAAAAATGATATTGCAAGGAAACTCTTGCATGACAAAACTGTAAGGGAATAGGTTGCTATTAAAAAAAAACAGAAAAAGAGTATTTTGTAATTTTCATATCTTAAATATCAAATTAATATTAGATTATATCAACTGTGGTATTTGTTATGTTTTATGTCTTTATTCTATGATGCATCACGCATGTACATAAAGTTTCCCTGGAAAATATTTGTTCACACCAGTGACTTTGAGTATCACAATCTGAAATGTAGTGCTTAAAATTGTAAAGAAAATTGTGGCGATCTGCCAGGGAACAACCACATTGACAAAGATATTGGTGATTACCCACACCTTGTTTCTGGTGGAAAGTGTGCTCACTGTCAGACTCATCTTTAAGGACTCCACATCACCACTTGGGCTATCAGGGCCTCAAGGCTGGAGTTCGTTGCGGGGGCAAGAACATTCTTTGACCCTTGGATGTTATCCTACTGTTGTTGGTCATATAGGGGGCCCCCATAACATTTTAAGCTTCAGGGCCCCAATATTGTAGATTCGCCACTGCCAACCATAGTTTTCTCAGACTATAATAGTCAATGTATTCGTATTCTTTGTAAAAAGATGGTAATGTGTAAATAAATGGAGATGTAATTGACGATTATCGAGTGACCATGTAAAGGCCGCTGTCAGTTGAGAAAAGTGACATAATGGATCAGAGATCCAGAGGCTGGTGAGTGAAAATATTCGCCAATGTGATGGATTACATCGACCCCTGTGCACAACTGGTACTATTTTATCGACCTCGAAAGGATGAAAGGCAAAGTCGACATCGGTGGAATTTGAACTCAAAACATAAAGACGGTCGAATGCCACTAAGCATTTTTTCCGCAGTGCTGACGATTGTGCCAGCTCGCCGCCTTAATAATATTAATAATAATATTAATTAACAATTTCATCTACTAAAAGTACAATGCCTGAACAATCTTTTGGGGGATTAAATTGACACTCTCAATCACCACATTTGTCTTGATTTGATTCGAGATTATATGTTGATAAAAACGGATTGCAACGTGGTCGATTCCTACAAACATTAGTGCGCATATGCACTACTATATCTGCAGTATTATATTTGTACTGGTACACCTCACTATTTGTTAATCGAATAGAGCCCCTTGCTCTAAGCTAGTAATATACGTACCAACTTCATCTTACATATTAGCTTTTCTTCTCCTCGTCATTCTTATATTGTCACCTTAAAACCTTGGACAACACATCTTCCCCAATATTTCGTACCCAAAACTATATATAGTAGCTATTTACTCCCTGCTTAACATTTCTTAAAAAAAAAACACTCAGATGTTCAACCATAGCGAGTAGTGTGGTTGTGACTGACATGTGCGCCGTTTATCCTGCAGTTATTATGGAATTAAAATATATTAGTCATGAAACATTTTTTTTTTAAATTAAGTCGGGGAACGAGAAGTACCTGTTATTATGTTTTCATCTTTTAACAAATTGAGATTGATCTGAATGTTGCGAAACCCCAGAACTTCGGGTGAATTCCTGAAGCATAAACCGTAAACGAGAAGCAAACTGGGAAGGTGGACGTTCATAGGAATCCTTGTAAAGGAGCAGACTTAGTTAAATGTACCCAAGGAACAAGTCATGCTATTACATCAAGTGAAGTGATAACACTACACTACAGTATTCGCTTTTGTTATATTTTTTATTTTTAAAGGCGATGAGCTGGTAGAATCGTTTGTGCGACGGGAAAAATGCTTGATGGCATTTCGTCCGTCTTCATGTTCTGAGCTCAAGATCGACTTTGCTGAGGTTGAATTTGCCTTTCATCCTTTTGAAGTCGATAAAATAAGTACCAGCTGAGTGCTAGGGTCGTTGTAATCGACTTACCCCTCCCCCTAACCTGCTGGCCTTGTGCCAAAATTTGAAACTATTATGTTTTTACTTTTAATAAAAGTAGTAGTAGTTGTAGTAAAAGCTTCCTCTCAACCCATTTAACGGCAAGTTTCGCAACCGTACTCGTAGATTCATCCCATTCACATTCAGCAAAATCTCACGATTGAATTAAGATTCGAGAGCTTTCAGCGGACCGCTGGCCAAGTGATGAACACTCGTCTTTCCAGGAGCCAAGTCGTAAAGTCACGCACCACAACGTAGGGGGAAACAATAGGTGGCACTAATGACGGACGATGCATGTTATTCGATACGGTTTCGATGGGTTACTATTTAGTCTGCTCCTTGAGCAGAGACCGCTTCTGAAAACGTGATCCCGATTCTGCCTTTCCATTAAACACAGTGGCTATGAAGCAATGGAAAGCTGATTTAAATCGATCTGAATGATGAGTAGTTACACTCAAGATCTAAGATAGTAGCAAACTACTGTGATATGTAGACAAGCGTGTAAACAGTAAAAGCAGTAATATAAACTATTAAAACGAAAAATTCTTCAAAGAGGGAGACCTCTTAAGGTTGCTCGTGGAGACCCCGCAAAACCACGGTCCCCCTGGCCACTAGGGTAAGTGCACACTCCACACTGTCTTCCTTTAGTGTTATGATAGAAGTTGTACCTACTTCTCGATAAAATGAGGTGTTTGGGAATAAATACTTCGTTCGCAGGAATATAAAGGTTAAGCGTCAAAGAATGAATTGACAAATTTCCATTGATTTGTGTATATCTTTCCAATCACTCAAAGGCAACATTAAATGTATGGTGATACAGTTCTCTCAGCAGCAAATGGAATTAGCTAATGGTTTAATGTTCTGAACGAAACCGATTAAACTATAATCTTGCGGTGGGGCTCAAAGGAATAAATTCATGTTGTAGTCCAATTCCAGTAATCGATTACTTCGTGACATTGGAAGTTAATGATTACAAAATAAATTCTTTACTAGGAGATGACTATCGGCAAAGAATCAAGTTAGTTCATTGTTAAGAATTACTGCGAGTAAATAATCAGTAGTAGAAGAGTCAAGAAGTGTATTTTTTTAACAGATGTATATGTACATGTCGGAAACTACTTTTGATTCAGCTTATATGATTGTGAGAACGTCAGGATATTAAGCAAATGATTAAATTAATAATACTAACAAATGGAAATGCTCACACCAATTTCGTTTTTAATAAAGCATAAGACGTTTGCTGATTCGTTGAGTGTGAATATAAATTCAAGAAAAATACAATAATTGACTTAACATACGATTGGTATTAGATAAGTACAAAAATAAAAAAGAATCCGCCAATTAATTAAACGTATTAATGTCTCAAGTATTGCTGAGGCAGAGATATAAATGATATAGTGAAGGAGCGTGAAATTCTTCCCAGATAAATTCAAATAGTTCTCTGTAAGTTGAAGATCTTGAAGAAGTTATAAATGGATTTGATAAATACATTGCATATTAAATTCTATATTCCAGGTTATATGCAAATCAATAATATAAAATTGAAGGGAGAAAAAAAATGTAAATTCTTTGGTTGCATATGTTTCGAAACTGATTAAAATGAGATACTCTATTTGGATATAATCGCATCGAAGTAATCATATTACCAACTACAAACACAAGATATTCTGTTATTTTCTATTCTAAAATTCTAAAATTATTATGTATCGGCTTTTAGCGTGCGTCAAGGATCTTCTCAATTATGTTGTAATGCTTCGGTTAATAATAGGCAAATGCAGTGCAATACATACGTACGAACATAAATATGAACGTATCCAATTAATTAATGGCACAGGGGACGATGTATATCATCAAATGGTTTTCTTAAATGTTCGTATACTCTGTCACGTGTATACATTTGCTACTTATGTTGAAGAACATAGAAAACTTCAAGCACACATTCGTGAAATGATATCTGAACGCTTAAATATCAAAGAAATGACAAAATTCACTTTATGTAGGAAAATAGAAACATACACACACAATATTAAGGCAGAAAGAAAACATATATATATACCTAAAGTATGTGTGTGTTTTATGTATAATTATATATATATATATATATATATATATATAAAGGGGTTGGAATGATAGTGTATAGAAGAAAATATTATTCAAAAGAATTCCAACTCGGTTTGTTTTTATGTTTAATTTATATTCTTATAAAATTAATGTGAGATATGGAATATATAATATATATAGTAAAATGAAATGAAGTATTGAATGCCTTATTGAATAAATGAAATATTGAATATTAAATATATAAGGACTAGTATACTTTCCTGCTTTCTAACAATCTTCAAGGTCCCGTGTGATAGAACTGTTTTAACTGTAGTTGACTTACAGTTAAAACACTTCTGTCACACGGGACCTTGAAGACTGGTAGAAAGCAGGAAAGTATACTAGTCCTTATATTATTTAATATTCAATATTTCATTTATTCAATACTTCATTTCATTTTACTATATATATTATATATTCCATATTCTATATCTCACATTAATTTTATAAGAATGTAAATAAAACACAAAAAAACAGATGTTGAAATTCTTTTGAATAATATATATATATATATATATATATATATATATGCAAACATTCGTTTAAAGATAATGCAATATATTTACGTAAAATTTCAGATTTACTACTATAAGAATATTGAGAGTAACTTCGAAATTTCCCCGTTTGTCGGCTTCTTCAGACCGTGAAATCTTTGCAATCACTGATATGCTTTGATTCAACCTGTAGGTGACTTCTACGGTTTAGAATGCAGAGTGTCTTAGTTCTGTATTTATAGAACATATATCATCTTGAAATATAAGATACTGGTTGTGTTGGATGAACTAAGTAACTATATATATATATATGTACATATTATCATGATTCTGTGTAAGCAGGAGGTAGATGGAAATGTGAAGATTGAGGAAAGCGACAAGCATGATACTATTCAGTTGAGGGATGGAGTGAGATTTGGAGACAGACAATAATATTTAAGGGGCGTACTGAGGTGAAACGTTTGGAACATGGATGTAAATATCGAAGTCACAAACAATTTTTCCTTATATAAAATACTTACAAAACCTTTCACGCATATATGCAAACAAACAAAAGCTGAAAGTGTGTGATCTGAGAAAAAATACATACAGGACTGATGAAATCATCCATCCAATCTCATTCAGCGTGTGAATTAAATGAAAATGTCCCAGATATATGCTGGAGTCTTTCTTCAAGAACCTCGTCTCGTCAATGAGGAATTCTCTTATACAGCAGGTATACACTCGGAGACAATGACCTCATAGTTCGAGGAACTGGAGCACACTTTTGGAATCAATGACTAAGCTCATACAAAAAGTTGTTGCACACGAATCTAAAAGTGTGCACAAATCTAAAAGTGTGCTCCGCCAAAGTGACCCTATTTGTTACAAAGTATATCAGCAAAACCAATGTTATGGTTATCTTTGCTACTGACAAAGCACTCAAATGTGCTAGGTTGGATTTGGCCAAATGATTTCAGACAGCCTACTACATCTGTAGCAGTAATAATGTCATGGAGAAATCTTTTGGTTCTGACATCTACCAATGACGACCGACCAAGTAT
Source organism: Octopus bimaculoides (assembly GCF_046866305.1). Lineage (NCBI taxonomy): Eukaryota > Metazoa > Mollusca > Cephalopoda > Octopoda > Octopodidae > Octopus > Octopus bimaculoides. The sequence continues at coordinate 41,338,007 of NC_142936.1, forward strand.
GTTTGGCCGAGAAATCAATTGGACAAATGGGCAAAGACTTCTCTGAAACCACAACTCATGAGGTAGTACGAATAATATCAGAAACAAGCTCAAAAGCTTTTTCAAGACAATTTTGCTCGATAATTTCTATCCGCAGAAGTCCTAGAGAGCGACATTTTGGCAATAATTTGTAACCTCCAGTATATATCATGTACTCGAAGGAATAAGTCATTCGAGAGATGAACTTGAAGACATCAGTGCAAGCGATTCTGTTGATCGTATTCACAGGCTCATGTTACACAAAGAATGTATTTTCCTTTGTTACTTCTTCCATCCGTTCGTACAGGGAGACAAGAAGTTCATTGTCCAGTTGAACGAAACGTCACCTCATATTATTGTTGAAATTCCAGAAAATGTGAAATTTGTTAAATTAATGTAAGTTTTAATGGTAATCACAGGAGTCCGGTAAAGACTGTTCCATTAATTCTTGATGAACAACCTTCAAAGATGATTTGCTTACAGTGACCAAAAGTTTGTGCTGTGCGTACTCTCATTTCCTCCTTCAAATCAATATCGCCTGTACAAGTGCACAGTGTACCACACGTTGGATGTCCAAGTGGATGCAGAGCAAAGCCATATGATGTGTTTTGCTCAAGAACATAACACAACACCTGGTCCAGAAATCCCCCCTCCCTCTCTCTCTCTCTCTCTGTGAAATACACAATTATTTACTGCAATATCCAATATGAGCTGACGGGCGAAGTCATTAATCTCCAAACAACCCTCTCATAATCATTCAGGTACTTCTGCTGCGTCAGTTTGCTTTAGATATATCCATAACGTATATGGTCTCCTAAATACTTAAAATGCTTAACTAATTTTTTTCTTACGTTTTTGTTTTTTCTTTCTCTTGTACTCGGCGTAAGTATTTGGAAAGATTTATAACCGGAGTAGAGTCTACCACTTCGATAATTCACCAGTTAGTGAGACAACAGAAAAATGAAAAGCATATAATATTCAGTAAATAAGACATTGCTACAGTTTCGCCTTTTCCGAAATGCTGAAATTAAATTGGTTATGATATATGAAATTACCAACAATATCGATGTATTGCAAATACCATCGTATTTTCTTATACTATTTACTGGTTGTACTTTAATATGCACATATCTCTGCAATAAATTGTACTTCTAAAGAATACAGCATGTCACATTGATGATTACGTATTAACCTCGACAGATTTATGCTGTAAAAGGAAACAAAAACTGAAAGCGCATCTTTCAACACTATTTCAAGCATATTAAATTTTTGCATAATTTTCCTGCTATCCATCATTTTACGCTACTTTACGGCCGATCATAAGACTAATATATAAATTCTTTAGTGAGAAGATTTTTCTTCTATTTTCTTTTTTTATTTTACTGCGTGTGCAGGGAAAAGATTTAAGTTTTCTTATAATTCTGTCAATCGTAAGTTAGTTTCAAATTAAATCTTTTTTAGTTGTTCACATTGTCTTCAGTACTTTCAAAATTGAATTGTTTTAGTACCGGTTTATATGGTTGGTGTATCAATGTCGAGTCTTTCACATTGTGTCAAGATGTTTATTGATTTAATGGACCACGACAACTCATGCAGTGCTTAGTTAATATATTTCTCCTGGGATATTCTTGAATGTGAAGCATTTCTAAAGATTTGATTGGCATTTTGAATCGATCACAACAGCAGATGTTAAAAGGATTGAAATTTTCTTTACGGCTGTCTGTTCTATCGAAGAATCTAATCAAAATTGATTGATCATTATAATTTCTAACCCTGTGATTATAGATTCTCACAAATGTCGAAAGCGTTAAGTGGTGAAATGTAAAAACGAAAAAAGCAATCATTCACAGGATGCAACAATTTTAGAAAACTAACAATTGGATATTGATGATAATTTGATTTATTATAGAGAAATGAATAATTTTATTTTAACCTGTTCTTTTCACCTGATACGGAACACTGAACCTTACTCAGTAGAGACCTTTGTAGAGCGTGACTAGACGTTATCTAATAGTTTAGTAACCGACGGAAAATGTAGAAATATTTGGTTTTGATGCAAAATAAGAATTGCTGGATAGTGCGAAATGAGATTGAATTTGTATTCCAATAGCAAAGTATCAATGAAAGACAAAACTAGATGCTTGTTTCTTCACACCATTTCAAACGTATTCAATTTTTGCATTATTTATTTGCTTCGTGGGACTATCGCTTTGAAACTGTCATAGAAAGGAGAGAATTATATCTTCTGCAAATGGCCACCACTGAGATACGTTTCACAACACCGCCTCAGGAATATCTGTCTCCACCATTAACTTTCGTAGGTCATCAGTTTCATCTTGTGTATCGCTGCCAATAACACCAGTGTACCTGAATGGTCGTCGTCAACTGTTGGTTAGCGGAAATATCTCAAATATAAACTTTGACACGATCTGCTGTTCACAACAGCAGTGGTCAGCATTTCACACCCTGCGTTTTGAACATGCAATGAAATTGAAAACAATTTGCATTAAAATTGTTGGACGTCAAGTAGTGTAAAATAATGTTTGGCAGTAAAATCAAATTGAAGTTCAACAAATTTGCAATACTATTGAAATATGAGCATTCGTTTTCCTTTTACCTACATACATAATTTCCATACATTTCGAAGCACCATTTTTACAGAAATATATAGATTAAATAGACTTACTGTTCAACCAGTAAATATTATAGGAAAACGTGCCATAGTAATTGCAATACATTGATAATCTTCAAAATTTCATATAAAATCCACAGTAATTTGGTAATCGTAATTGGATACCATTCGAGAGTGCTGACACAAGGAGTACACAAGTAAGATTGATGTTTGTTTGATATTTTGTTCAAAAACCCAAAATCGTCCATTGAAAATGTAGGTTACGTGTCATATTTGAGTGGAGTATAGGGAGAGACACTTAATAAAGTCTTTAGTCGGATTAGTATTTATAATCTTACATATTCAGGTACATTTTGTGTAATGAGTTTAGGTGTATAGTTTGATTCGCTCTGTGTTTGTACATCTGCCATTAGAAAAATAAATCCTGTTTTCCAGAAATTAATACACCATATTGTAAACTCCTATACAGAATTTAAAACTCTGCGAGAGTCTTAACTTCTGTCTATTCAAGGTCTTATATGCATTCAGAATAAAGGCAGAGAATCCTAGGTTGCACAAGACCGTTGCCATAACTCCTCACACCAACAGGCTCTACTCTATGGTCTACAATATTACTACCTCATCTCCCTACCTTTATGCCGATATAACAGTGACTGCCGCTCCTCAGAGCTGTCTGGTTTTTTGCCATCTCCATCCAGGTACTTCGATTTAATTGGCACTACTCGTCGTATACTCCATATTTTGTCTATGACAGGCTCTACACTACATTTACGCCTGTCCTTCATTTCCCAAACGTTGCAATCATCGTCACACAATTGTTAAAGAACGACAACAACAAGGTCGATCTAACATGTCACAATATGTGCGGTGGCAATAGATACTGCTCTCTTTTCGAGACCAATGAAAATTCAGTATTTTTTGTGCTTTAGATATTCATTGAAAGCGAAATAGCTTATTGTATCATCAATATTACACACGTTTTTCACATCGCATACTTAAGCAGCAAACTGCTTTTCAACAATATTATAAATAAAAAAACTTGTCCGTTCTATTGTTTCGGTTACTTTCCACTGTCTCAATTCTGTAGATAATAACTAAATCAAGCAAATATTATTTGTGATGTCACTTGACCTGCAACAAATCCCAGGCTAATTTCCTTCTCTTAAATCACATTTTCCTCTCTTAAAAGACGAACGAACTTCGATAATGTAATCTTAGATATATACGCTGTTTGAGAAACTGAACTTTAGTGACTGAGGGATATTTTATATTAAGTTTCATTGATATAAATGATTTGAAATACTAGCCATCATCAATAGTCTGAGAAATGGAGATTTTGTACGTATTTATACTTCAATATGACGCGGTTTATGACATTTCAAAAGGAATTCCACTAAGTTTGTTGACAGTTTTCTTGTTTTACTTACTTGAAACGGTTATTAATATTTCAACGTTCACTTACTCCAGGAATAGTCTTAGACCTGATGAAATAGTTGGATAAAAATATCTGATTTTCATATTTAGCGAATATATCTTAAATACATTTCAAATAGTGCAGCCTGAATAAATATTTGTTTTCAATATCTTAGTTTTAACGAATTAAAATAATACTGTTACTGTACACGATTCATTGTCTTAGATACAAATCTAATCAAGAAAGGCAATGGCGACAAACTCGAAATTTAAGGTAATTAGAACTTCTTAAAAATAGAATCGAATAGAAAGTGGAGTTTTATTTTTGACAGTATTCTGACAACTCCAGACATGTTTCCATGCTACTAAATTTCATCACTGAAAATCTGTCTAGCAGTTAATGACAGACTTTAGAAAACAACGGGATATTCTTTTAAATAAATTCCATCTATATATTTTCTCTTTTGAAAGCCAGTGTATTTGCAATACTTAGTATTCAAGTATTATAGCACTACTTTCTTTTTTTCACAATACGTTTCCTTAAAGTTTAACATCATTTTAAGATATAATGCGATATAGTACTTAATATTCAAGTAAAAGAATGGATTCTAAATGAAATATAGAAAGATATAAAATATAGCCACTAAAAAAAAAACACCTTAGAAGACAATACTTATGAAATAATAACATAGCGTCTCCTTTAAAAATATAAGCAGTTGATAATATTCAATTTAACCATTTCCATTTAATTTTTCATTTTGCTGAAACTCAAAAGTGTAAAAAGAAATGATGTTTATATATTCATCTATTACATGGTATAGATGTAAAATATTATATATGAAAGCTGTTTTATATAAGTATGTTGTAATTATCAAATTTCAGCTTAGATTGGATAAATCATTATTGCCTTTATCATTAAGTAAAGTGCAACAGTATTATTTTCTCAAACCATACATTGAGGAAATAAAACATCAGAGACATAAAATTATTTTCTTCTATAATTATTACACATACTTTGGAAGGTTTCTTATTAGAGTTGCAAACTGCCCCTGCAGAAAAAAAAATGGTATTGCAATTATATTTTGTCTCTTTAATGTATTCCCTTGAATATTAAACTCAGTCAATATAGAAAGCGTTATGAAATATGATACAGAAATTGTAATATAATTTGACTCTTCTTGGTGTTTGGATGCGTATAAAAATTCCGTAAATATATATGAAAGATGGTATTAGGTCGACATATAGAGAATATTTTCTAGCAAATAAATTATCCTATTTCGATAACTTTCTGCTGTTTTACGCCAGTTGTCAGTGGTGCTGGGGGACACAAACACACGCACACACACACACATATATTCGGCGCGCTTTGGTTGGTCCGTGACTATAGCAGAAACCTGCCCAAGGTGCCACACAGTGGGACTGAACCCGGAGTCATGTGGTTGGGAAGCAAGTATCTTACCACACACCTATATTTGGAGACAAGAGGGGAAGAGATTCATCTTTATATCAACACGAGAGTGACACTCGGTAGAGATACTTCAACACTCTATTCTGAAACATTTACATCTACTGGATAATAGGCACCTAAAAGTCGACATTGAATGTGGACACGTCAGAATACCAAACAATTTTGGAACAATTGAGTAAGTTTGTTTTGGCATCTTGCAAAAATATAGTTAAAAATTCGTGGCTTTCTGGCTATGCAGATATGATTCTGAAACATATTACCTGAAACCATACTATCATTGAAGTCGTGTGAGTGTGTATGTGAGAGAGAGATGGATAGATAGATAGATAGAGAGAGAGAGAGACTCTTTCTTTATCATGTATGTGTATCAATATTGCTTAGAATATGTCCATTCCTATGAGTGTATATTCCGTATTGCTTACGTTGACTTTACCTCATCCAAAATTCAAATGCTTATGAAAAATTATGGTTTTCGTTCATCTGCATAGCAATCATATAATTTCCAAACTGACTATGGAATTTTAACGGTGACCGATAGTATTATAAAATTGCAATTACCCCATGTTATTAAATGATAAGCAAATACGGTTAATAGACTTTATATATCGATAAAAGCGAGACGGATAAAAATGTACTACGTTATGTTTTTTGACTGAATAACAAGAATGTTTGTATTAGATTCCTAAGAGAAGTCTGCGAAATTGATCATTTCTGTAATGGTAATCGATGGCATGAACTCATATTCACTGTCTTGAGATAGTTGAAGAAATTTGGATGTGCATGCACACACAACGGTGTATTTATGGGGAGAGAAACTGGACAAAATAATGGGAACAATTTATTACACGAAATAATTGTTAATATATACATATGTAACATATATATATATATATATATATACATCTCTATGTATATATACATCTATATATATATATATATATATATATATATATATATACATCTCTATGTATATATACATCTATATATATATATATACATCTATATATATATATATATATATATATATATATGAAAGAAGGTTTGAAAATGCACTTATTTTTAAAAAATATTTATTTACTTAACCGGTTTCACTTTTTTAGAAAAAGATTATCAAAAGTCTTTGAGAATAATAAAAAATGTTAAAAAACAGTCTGAGTATTAAAATGCATATATACATTCTTTGATGATAAAATATATTTAAAGTATAAAGCTTTGTATGAACTTTGTAGTGTTACATACAAAGTTCATACACTACAAAGTTCATACAAAGCTTTATTCTTTAAATATATTTTATCATCAAAGAATGTATATATGCATTTTAATACTCAGACTGTTTTTTAACATTTTTTATTATTCTCAAAGACTTTTGATAATCTTTTTCTAAAAAAGTGAAACCGGTTAAGTAAATAAATATTTTTTTTAAATAAGTGCATTTTCAAACCTTCTTTCATATATATTTCCACTCGTACGGTATTCCACAACTTTACTATATATATTATATATATATATATATATATATATATATATATATATACATATATATGTCCATTTATAAATATATATATATATATATACATATATATGTCTATATAAATATATATATATATATCCAAGTATATATATATATATATATATATATATATATATATATATATATATATACATATATGTCCATATATATGTGTATGTCTGTATGTATATATCCATCTACATATATGTATATATCCATAATCTACAATCTGCACTAAAGTTTCATTAACATTGAGATAGCACAACTCCAAAACATTGGTTGGCCTAATACTTTTGACCAAGGCTGTATATATATTATTTTATATCTTTTAATTGCATATCTTTCACTTTTCTTTGTACAATATTATTGATCTGTATTTCTTAGTCACGCATCATACCAATTTTTTATTTTCTATATGTATATATATTTTTACTTTTATATACATATTTATATTTATTGTGTTTCTTTTACTTTTTTATATTTTTATATAATTCTTATTTACATTTGCAAATCCCCTATCGTACCTTTTTTATGAGCTACTCCGTGTCGGTCACCGGAGTGATATTTGATCACTTTATAGAGTGTTTGAGTGTTGGTTTGGTGTCTGAAATGAGATAGCTTATCTCATGGGCAGGTAGAAGCTCTTTAACCTTGGTTGGTAATCTATCTAGGAGAGGGAAATCTCCGAAATAAAAACCTGAGGTCTTGGAAGTTCCTGGTTTTGTCAATTTCCATGTCACACCGGCGAAAGTCTTCTTTGGCCAATAGGTGGAGGTAGTGTAGTGGAAGCTACATCCACTGAAAATTGTTCATCTGCACAGGTACTTCTTGTACTCCAAATCTTGGTAAAATCATTGAATTGGTTGATTGGCAGAAACCAAAAAATGCAGTTGTAACTTACTATACAATGTCTCAAACAGATTCAGTAAATGGCAGAAAAAGCTTGGGAACGTCAGGGGAACAGGTCTGGCACAGCAAGTGTCCCAATGTATCACAGGCTTGACCCGGTCGTCATCCTGGCACTGTGGACAAACAATCTTCAAGAAAACGTAAAAATAAACATCCTTTGAATTTTGGTTGTTGGAATGTGCGCACACTTCTTGATGATAATTTCAACAAGAGGCCAGAAAGACGTACTGCACTTAATACGTGTGAGATTAAGAAATATTCCCTTGACATAGTTGCGTTCTCTGAAACTCGTCTCTCTGGTGAGAGTCAAATAAATGAACTTACATATGGATACACTATCTTTTGGAGAGTCCTATCTAAGGGTCAGCGTAGAGAATCTGGTGTTGGGTTTGCTCTCAAGAATACATTAGTCTCTTCCTTTGCAGAATTTCGAAGTGGGATATCTCAGCGGATCACGTCATGCCCTATTAAACTGACAAAAGTTAGGTTTCTTACCGTTGTCAGTATTTATGCATCAATCATGTCCCATTCTGATGAAACTGTAGAACAGTTTTATGATGATCTAGCACAATTATTGAGGAAAGTACCAATTTCTGACAAGCTGGTCATATTGGAAGATTTCAATGTAAGAGCTGGAAAGGATTGTTTCATGGCCTGTTTTAGGTCGACATGAGATTGGAAAATGCAATAAAAATGCAGTAGCTCTTTTGACGTTTTGTACTGAGAATAATCTGGTCACCAACACCAAGCAGAAAAGTAAATATAAAACCACCTGGATGCACCCAAGATCTAAGCACTGGCATCTCATTGATTATATCGTTATCAGAAAACGTGATATAAAAGACGCTTCTAGCGTTCGGGCCATGAGAGGGGCAGAGAGCTGGAGTGACCATCATCTAGTGCGTACAAAATTAGATTTTTCGATAATGCCTAAAAATCGACAGTCTGGTCTTAAGGCAACCACCTCAAACAAAGCTGCAGGCATCACATCAAATAAAGCTATGATTTTCAGGAAACAGTTGAGGTGGTGTAGCCATATTGTTCGAATGACAGATGAACGCATGCCGAAACTGCTGTTTTATGGTGTGCTTACACAGGGGAAACGATATCAGCGTAAACCTAAAAAAAGGTTTAAGGATGGCATAAAGACTACTATGAAGTCATTGAGAATGGTTCCAGAAGATATAGAAACCCTTGATTCGGATCGAGTTGGATGGAGAACATAGGTGCGGAGTAGAGTGAAAGCATTTGAAGTGGCCAGGAAAACACAAATAAGACTCAAAAGAAATCTAAGGAAGAATGTAACGATGGAGAAGGTGAATGAAAATGACCTTTTTGTGTGCACAGTCTGTGACAGACAATGCCTGTCTTTTGCTGGCCTCAAATCTCATTTGCGAACGCACGGAAAACGAACCTCCACTAACTATTCTGCCTATATGCCTGTGCACACATTTGAGTGCAGTGTATGCCAAAAGGTTTGCAAATCCAACGGAGGCCTCGAGACATTTTAAGATCCACAAAGAGCAGAACTTATCTGCAGCTCTTGGTGGTCCAAATCGGAGGTGCAAACTATGTGGGTGTCTTTTCAGAACATTGCCTGGTTTAAAAAGCCACATCAGATGCCATGATTGTGCTAAGGTGTAGGTGCAGGAGGTGGTCAAACTCTGCAAAAGTAGTAGATAACCACCACCATAACACGCTCACCCGGTTTACAATGTCATCCTTCGCGTCCGCATACAGATCGCAAGCAAAACAAACAGGGGGGAGGGAGAACCATATCTACATCATGTGTGCTTACATTTCTTTTCTGTTTTGTTGTTGGAGGGGAATGGGTAGGTTTGGTGTCTGCATGGGGAGGGTGTGGTAAAAAGGGAGAGGGTGGGCACTGGGTGAGTTGGGGTTGACAAGTACTTTCCTTCTTTCTTTTTCTTTCTCCTCCCGGCTGTTTCCCATTCCCTATCTTTTAATACTGGAGTTTCTCCTTCTACTTGTACTTCTTGTATCCTTTATTGTGGTGGTGGCTGTCGCTCTTCTACCATTTTAGGTGGTGGAGGGCAGTTCGTTCTTATGTGGCCTTTCTGGTCACATTTAAGCAGCCAGGAATCCTGCCCTCCACCCACACTTTCAGGCTCAAATCACCGATCCACAGGTTTTCCGCTAATCCTTCGAACGTCTCCATACTAGCCTGCATAGTTATTTCAATAATTTTTCCTTTCCATGCTGTACCATCTGTCACTTCAGCTTGTAAAACCGTGATTTCCTTCTCCTTTTCTATGAGAAGGGCCGCCACAACCCAAGCCTCATCAATTTCTGGTGGAACCCCTTCAACTTTTATTTTTGCTATCCTCTTACCCATATAGGACGGTAAGAAGGCTGTCTTATCAGTTTTTAATATTTTGACTGCATTGGCTACCGCTTTATCTACCGTTCTATAATGCACAATTGCAGTTCCATATTTACTTCCTCTCCTCAGATAGATGATATCGGGCCAGACCACCGCCAGTGCCTTATCAATCTCACTTTCGTCCACATGATCCACTCTCCCTTTCTCTACGGAGTATACTTTGTATACTACCGTCTTCCTTTGCATCACCCTTACTGCCATTTTACAGTCCTCTTTTAGGTTTATTAAATTCACTGACCTTTTCCTTAGTTCTGCTGCTTCTGCAAAGCTTCTTCTTTTTAAATTTTCGTCCATCCTTTTGATAGCTCTGACCAGTTTCTCCTCTGAAGAGGACAATTCTGTTTCACTGGGGTCCGAACATACGCGACTTCCACTCACCATCTCTCAGTATTACCGAGAGACGGCACAACAACTAAAAAAAACCGCTGCAAACGCAGTACAAGCAAATACAAAATATAGTCAAACAAACAAGCTCGAACAACTCACAGAGACGGGATACCGATTTCTTTATTACCCAAAAAGGGATATACAAAGAATTTTTAAGACATCACAAAACATAAATTCGGTACAAAATGCAACAAACATAAAATCGGGGAACTAAAAATTACAAAAGCGAATGATAATAGAAGAAAAATTAAAATAAAATGATAATATGCAAGAATGAAAAAAATGAGGCGCAATGTTCACTCGATCCCCGAAGTCGGATGGTTACATTTATCAAGCTTTTCACTTTTACGTTCAACGTCATGTAAACGTTTTAACGGTTTCGTAACTCAAAAAATTCAAACACTCGGGTTACCTTTCTCCCATTAAACATTGTTACTTCCGTCCTTATCAACTGCAAATAATCAGTTCTAGGGGGTGGTGTCTCCACCAACCAAACCCTTATCGTTGTTATATTTTCACCAAGTTCTTTTATGTACTACCAGAAGTTTTCCTCGTGTATCAAAATGCATTTCTCAGCACATTTCTCCGGCATCTTCACTATTATTATTTCCTCCAACTTCGCGACTTTTCTCTCCATCTCCTCACTCTTCTCGTACTTTATCAAAACCCCCTTGTATTTCACATCTTTATCCGTTCTCTCCTCCTCTTCTTGTACATTATTAGTTTCTGGCTTTTCTGTCTCTTTTTTTGTTTTCTGTTGACCGTTCCTTTGACTTATTTTTCCTTCGCTTTTTAGGGTTTCCGTTTTCGTTCTTCTCCTTTGTTTTCTCTGTTTCACACTTCTGTCTCACTTTCATTTCGTCAGTGTGGTCTACAATGTTTTCCTCCTCTGCTTGTGCTTTCTCTTGCTGTAGCTGTGTAAACTCATATAGAGGGCATTTGGTCTTCATATGACCTCTCTCCCCGCATATGTAACAATTTGGTTTCCTTCCCTCGACTACAACATTTAACGTTCTCTCGTCTTCCAATTCTATCTGGTAGGGAATTCTTTCTATGTCCTTGAATGTGGCAAAAAGCCACATTTCGAGTCCAAATCCCCACCAGTTGCGCACTTTTGTTTCTGCCACTGGTCCCAATTCCGGATCCTCCTTGGTTGCAGCCAGTACTGTTGCAACCAACTACTCCGGTTTAATTTCTGGTGGCACTCTCGGAATACGTATTCTCACAATTCTTCTTCCTCTATAACTTGGTAGCAATCCTATTTTTGTATTTCTTAACATGTTGGTCGCATGTTTGGTTGCCTCTTCTATGGTGGCAAACCCACCTCAACCATACCGAAGTTTCTTCCTCTGCGGATGTACATGGCTTCATTTACAATTTCACCCAGGCACTTTTCAATTTCCTCTTCCGTCACCATTTCAATTTTACTGGTCCCGACAGCCTGTGTACGATACACAGCTGTTCTCAGAATTTTGTCTTCCTTTGTCTCTTTTTCGGGCGGACGGGGACAATTTGTATGAGTCACCCTATACTTCTATCAAATTCCTGCTTCTGCTCACCTCCTCCATATCTAGCTTGATCAACTTGGTTTCCAGCGGCACTGGCTTCTTCACCGCAGTGACCCTGGCGTAGCTCTCCATACTGGAGACACTACCACTCGCCACAGCTTGGAAAAAAAACGCAGCGGCTCGCATGAAACGTAACAACAATAATTGCACAAAAATCACAATTATTTACAGAGACAACTTTCAGTAATTCACACAGTTTTGACAAAGTAACACAACAGTATTCACAATAATTCACAGAGATGGGATACCGCTAAGCATTTCGCCCGGCATGCTAACATTTCTGCTAGCTCGCCGCCTTGTATATATTATCATACTAACACGCATTATATCCGCACATTTCTTGTTTCGGTTTCTCACTACCAATTCAACTCACAGTTCTTTCATAGGCCCAGGTTTATAATAGTTGGGATTTGCCCGTTGTATGTATGGGTGTATTTAAAGATGAATATTTATTGAAGCGTTTTTTTTTAAAGAAAGATTTTGAATAACAAATGAGCATACTCGACTGTTCTACTCAAATACGAAAGAGGCTTAACGTTTTGCCTATCTGACATACGTGCTCCTTTTAACATACTTCTGCACAACCCCTTTCACCTCATTTGCGTCATCAAAGACATTGAGACAAACGAACTAAAGCAAACAGGTTCGATCTTTTAACAATTATCTCCAGAGGAAGTGATTTAACCATTATTACGTTGAATTTGTTGTTGATATAATTGTTTATTCTGAACAACGGATTATGTGCTCATTTACGCACTAGTAGTATTTGAAATAATGAACTCTATCATATCTCTTTCTATTTATTGGGTTAATGTGTCATTAAATGGTCGAGCTCATTTTTTAAAATTATCTCTATGTTTAACATTACTTTGAGCTTCCAGGTTCATTTCCAGTTGTAGCTGTTATCAACAGGAGTATGGCATCCACATTGCTGAATTACAATACATGTAAACGAAATCAAAATATATAATGGTATTATTCTTTCATGTTCTGAGAAATCTTACATTTATCTCATTTACGAAATTAAAGACAAAGAGTCGGTCTCTATAATGAACCGTTGAAACTTATTTAGCACTCCATCATAATCGACATGAATGTTTTCTACCTACAGTTTTATATATTGATCCCTTGAAAGTAAAATAACTGGTACAAATCGATGACACTTCACTCAGAATAATGAAATTCTAACGATCAGTTTGTCTGGAATTTTCTTGGAAATACGTTTCCTGAATGTACTAAAACAAGCTGGTAAAATTGATAAAGTATCATTGATGAATAAAGTATTGATTATTTTATAGAGGGCCTAAAGCTTCTAGCTTTATGAAATGGGGACAGTTGATTCATCATAAGAACGCCACTTATCGATCTTGGAGAGATGAAAAGTAAGGTTGATCATCACAGGATTTAAAGGCAGATGTAAAGTAATATAATTAAATACCATAGTAGTTTTTATGACGGAAATTCACACTTTGTATTTGTCACTGCTAGTATCATTAACTTAATTACAATCTGAGCCAATAATGAGTGTTTTGACCATAGGTCTGTTGGACACGACTGATCTGGACAACAACAACTCTATGCAGTCATTTGATCTGCAAGAAATAGTAATCATGTTCTCTCGAATTACATCATAACATCTTAAGATAATTTAGTTCTAGACACACTAACATGACCTCAGTCGTCAAGAGCAGAATGTCTTTGATCATAAATCTGGTTAATGTAAAAGGTCTGTTTAATGGAAGCTAAACTAGTATTAAATGACAATAACTAGTAAAATTAACCATGTTTTGTAACATTGACACGAGTTCACAGATACTGAAGAAGAATTCGATCACTCCTAAACAAAATAATTATTCTGAACTTTTGCCAACAGGTCACGAATTTGATAGTTTTGTCAATTGCATTTATTGCAATATCAAAAAATATATATTGTTTTATTACCTTAACTTAATAAATGTGATAAATGCAGTAATAAATGAGTGGTATTTTCGAATACTTTGAGATTTGAAACTACAATCAAACGAGCATAACTATTTAATGCAAAGCAAATTTCCTCTGGAGGAATAGATTTATACATTCGTAAAGTATTACACATCTGAAAAGCAGAAGCCGTAGATATTTAAATCATCTTCCAGTATATTTCATTTATTTTTCTCTTCATTGAGACAGAAAAAAAAAACAGATGCCACCCTGTAAAATAATATAAGTAAACGCTATAAGACTTCCACTCAATCGTTTCTACCAAACCGTATAAAACAAAAATTTTCGGTATCTCAAATCGAGTTTGAAGAGAGATAGCGAAGTCTTAAAAAAAAAAATTTTTTTAAACATGGAACCGAAGAAAGTGGTAAAATGATAGAATCGAACAAGGAAGAAATATGGGAAGTCGCTCAAGGAAGAAAGCAGAGGAAACGGAAGAAGGAAAGTCGGTGTGAACCCCAACCTATACCCACCCCACCCATACCTTCTCAACCCTAACCTCCCCCTGCAGACACCAAACCCATCTATTCCCCACGGACACAAAAAAGAAAAAAAAGCACAAACACACAAAAAAAAACACAATCCTCCCCTCCCAAATTGTTACGCTTGTGTTTTAGTCAAAGGAGATAACATGGAATTGGTAGAAAATGTAAAAAATGGAAGGACACGAAATCTATAAAGACAAAAGAGAAGGAAAAGGAAAATATAGTACTAAGCATGTTGGTGCTGGAATGTCGGTCAAGAGAGCTAGACGAGCATAAGGAAGGCGTTAAATACAGAATGTTGTTATGTGACATAAAGGAGGTTTCGAAGAGTATTAAAAAAGAGGAACTGGAAGAGAAATACGGGATAGACATGAACAGGATGTAAAAGGAAGTAAACGATGCTACTGAGGTGGGGTAGGTGGCACAATTTCATTTATCATTTTCATTCTCATGCATATTTATCATAGTTTAAGTTTTTTGTAATTGTTTTATGTTCCCACATGACTTGTATTGTCCTCTCTTTGTGCGTCTGTTTTGGAAATAATAAAACGAATCATTTCTACCAAACCACATACATCAGAAACCTTCTGCATCTCAAATCGAGTTGCTGCGAATTGTCGTATGGAAAACTTTGTGCTGTTTTGTGCTGCTTTGCATCGGCTTTTGTGTTTGTGCTGTCTCTCCACATTTGAGGAGGGATGGCTAAGTCTTTAAAAAAATGTTTTATTCAGACCTAAGCGGGTCAGACTTGTCATCAGAATTATCGTCATCCGAGGAGGAGCTCGTGCGAGCGGTGGAAGTAATGGACAAGTGCTTGAAGAAAAAGAGTCCCGCAAAGGCGACAGAGATTCCTAAAAATGAGATAAACCTGAAAAATTTAAGAAATTTCGAAAAATGTTAAATAGGGAAGGTGGGGACGTGAAATTGTCACCACCTCAGGAAGTTATGAGAAATATAGAAGAAAAGAAGATACTCCATAAAGGTTATTCAGTAAAAGAAAAAAGAATTGAAAGTGAACCTGCGGAAGTGATAGAAGAGGCATTGAGGCCACTTTGGCAAGATATAAAATATCTTGCCAGAGGAAGCTGATATGGCACTGTCGATGTATATTTTAAAAACAAGGAAAAGGTGAAGGAGAACTCGGCATACCCATTGAAATCGGAAAAGGTGATCATCCTAACTACGTACCTTGGATGAAGTTATAATGACGGTCAGTGGAGGGCAGAGTTCCACGCTGCTTTAAATGTAGCCAGAAGGGCCACATTAGACCGGACCGCTCCTTCACAAACCAAAATAATCAGAGGAGATGAGATTAAACAAGATAAAGGAGCAAAAAGAAGGGAGGCCGAAGAGTTCTAGAAAGGAAGAAACCAGAAAGGGGGAGGAAATAGCAACAGAGTATAAGTGGGAGAAAGTCACCGTAAGGAGGAGAAAGAAGGCAAGTGATTGGAACTGTAAACCCCAACCCACACTACCCAGACCCTCTCAGACCCCCTCCCCCAGCAGATACCCATTCCCACCCGACACAAAAAGAGAATGCAAACACACACAAAGAATTTCAGACACCCTTCCCGAAGTTAAAAAAAAAGGGAAAAGAAATGCAAAGCTTTCATGCTATATAGATCCAATAACGAATTGATAAATGAGTTTTATTCATGGGACGAGGTAAAGAAAGTAGGAACTACTGGATTTGATAACATTGTGGAGTGGCACTGGTGTGTGTTCCCAACAAAGGAGTAAGTGAAGATAATATATACGTCTGAACACGGTTACAGTTATTGGGAATTAGATTATGACTGGGATTTACTACCAAATTACATATGGGACAAGCTATTGGAAGAAATGGGTTTTGATATGTTAGAGGGATTAGGTTTTAAAAAGTAGAAAGTGGGACTGTTCGTAAGTGGGGCGAGTGGTTCCATTTCCATTTTTTATTGTCATTCATATTATTATATTTTTTTTATTTCATTGTTAGATGTCCCACATGTCTTGTATCGTCCCGTCTATGTGCACCCCTTGTGGGCAATAAAGTTAAAAATCATTTCTACCAAACCATTACAACGAATTTGGATAAAACTCAAAGAGTAAATGATGTGGGAAATTAGAACAATTAATGATATCTGTAATGAATGCAGTAAGCTAGCACTAAAGTGTATTAGTGCAGGCACGATTCTGTCGGTAAAAAAAGTGCACTGGTATGTTAGCCGAGTGTGCGAATTCAAAGTAGCAGAAAGGTTCTTGATGTAGAATAACAATTGTAGGATTTTGTTGGATTTCTCCTCGAATATTAATCATACTATTTTAACAAGAAAAACATTTATTGAGGAGAGGAAACATAAACGTAAAATACCATAAGAGTGGATACTAAAAAAACAGAACATTGAGTTATCAAAGCCTAACGCGAGAGATTGGCAGATTGTAGAAGCTTACAATGACCAGTTGCTCTGGTGGTAATGGACCACAGCCAAATTGATGCTACGTAAGAGACTAAAGGATATTAGCTTGTCGATTACATAGATCAAAGTGCTCAACTAATACTTCTTTCATTGACCCCGAAAGAACGAGACACAATTGACCTCAGTGGTATTTGAACTCAGAACAAGACTAGCCAGTATTATTCCTACAGACTACTGATTCTATATGGTACATATGTTATAGAGAACAAGATGGTAAAAGCCAAAGACAACTCCGCTCGGGATTTGTAGTGTGAATTTATAGAGAACTAAAAACTATGAATCAATTTGCCAGAATTTTTCCCGATTATTGTAGACTTCTATTAATATTAACATTCAACACAGGTATTGCAATCGTTTTGGTTAAAAAGAAACTGCTATTTCCCTCAGAAAAATCACTTAAGTATTTGCCAATGTGTTTTGCCTTGTGTATGTACTGAGCTTTCATTGGAGAGTCACAACTTGATACAGAATGATATCAATTATTTCACTTGTTTTTGACATGGATGACGTCTATAAAAGTGAAATGTCTTGTCCAATTATTTCAGCAAAGCAATTATTTATACATCACTTCAGGCATGTCTGTCTTTTTTTCATATGTTAAACCTACACAGATACACACAACGATAATGTGAAATGAATTTCTACGTGTTCAAACGTTAACACTGGCTGCCAGATTTCATAATGAAATAAGCATTATAAAACTAGATGTATGAATGATACGAAGTGACAATGCAACAAGAAAAGTGTGAAAATTAGCTTAAATAGAGAATTATTAAATGCAAACACAGACCAGCAGTATTTCGTGAACAACAACAAAATTCTAGAAATATTAGATTTTTTTTTTTATATCAATTTTTACATTGCTTAAAATCTTGCAGAAAGAAATCTGGATTCGTTTAATTATATGTTGTGGTGTTTAACCCATCCACACACTTATCAATTAATTATTGGACAAGTAAACGAGCCTTCCTTGTCAGTTATGATTATTTATTTATCTTCCCGTCCAGTGACGTTGGCATTATTATAATGTTCGTTGTTTTCTTCTTACTAAGTTATTTATAAATGTTTCATACACTAAGTGGCCACCAGTCAAAGAGATGGGTACGAGTGTCTCCTTTCACTCTCTTTCCTGTAGGGATTAAAATAGATTAGTGAAATTTGTGACGAAGTTTTCGCTTTGAAACTTTCTAATCAATTATGGTGCCCATCATTGCAGTTGAAATAAAAGGAAACCTATCATTCAATCAAACTCTCATGTACAACATCCAAACGCTATTTGAAGAGGAAGATGGGGGAGAGGGCAGTTCTTTCTCCCGGTTCTCAAACGTGAAAGAGAAGGATGTGGGTAGATTAAAGGCGGCTATCTCAGGTAGACCTTGAAATTATTCGAAAATCTGAAACGACTGTGATATAGGAGATATAGCACATTTGTCGAAGAGATAAGCTGTCTTTTGCTAAGCACTTTCTCTACAACCTGTTCCTTTAACAAAGCGGCAGTCCTGGACAATAATTGAGGGACTAGTATTAGGAATATATTTAGTTGATCATAGTGTACCACCACTTGAATAATGTGGCTAGCGGTGGAAATAAGATAAGTTCGTGAGCCTCAGCAAGGAAAAACTAAGCAAATTAATCCGCAGGACTGTTGGCTCAGGGATTAAGGCCAACTTTCAAACAAACTTGACCTAGATTTGATACCAGTTAAGGAATTGATTATTCGAGATAAAAACTACTATCACACTGATGCTGCCAGCCGGGTCTGTCAGATACGCACAGAGCAACGGAAATACTCTTTACATGAATATAGCTGGCTTGAGAAATAATGTTGAACAGCTGTTGTTTAAAGCTGAACATTTTTATTGTTACTCAAATAAATCGTGAAAATCGCTCTGCTGAGTCTTTTGATCAGAAAGAGGAGTGGAGTTTTGCTCTGCCTACTGGGTATGTCAAAAGGAGCAGTGTGCTGGGCGTGATAAATAAGACAAGACTGATATTTCTTCCCTTTAGTCAAATGCTAGTCTATTCTTTTCGTATACCACTTAAAAGCAGTGAAGGGGCAAGTTCTTGCACCCAATTTCTCAAAATTAAGAGACTGACGTATGACGTGAATGACAACAGCGTGAGACTGCAAAAAGAAGTCAACAACTGAAAGACGGCAATTACATTTGATAATTAGTGTAGTCCAGGATTTGTTGGATTACTTGGTTGGCTCTATAGCTGGATACCACCACCCCTGCTGCTACAACTTCACTCTATTGTATATTTCCTACTCGATTTTCATGTTCGTTGTACGTTTGATAATTTATTGTAATTTAATTTTTGTGATACCACTTTATCCTTCATAAAATTATTATTATTAATAGTAGTAGTAAGGCGATGAGCTGGCAGAATCGTCAGTACGCCAGATGAAGTGCTTAGCGATATTTCATATGTCGCTACGTTCTGAGTTCAAATTCCACCGGGGTTGACTTCGCCCTTTATTATTCCGTGGTGGATGAATTAAGTAGCAATGAAACACTGGGGTCGATGTAATCGACTAGTCCCCTCTCCCAAAATTTCAGGTCTTGTGCCTATAGTAGAAGGGATTAATATTAGTAGTAATAGTCGGGTGGTGAGCTGGAAGAATTGTTGTCGCACCGGGATAAACCCTTAGCAGCATTTCGTCCATTTTCACTAAGTTAAAATTTCACCGAGGTTGACTTTACCTTTCATCCCTTTCTGGAACGATAAGATAGTACCAGTAGAATACTGAGGGTCGATGTAACCGACTTAAACTTTCTCCCGAAATTATTGTTATTCTGCCAAAATTCGAAACCATTATTACTAAGACGGTGAGCTGCCAGAATTGTTAACACGTCAGACAAAATGCTGACTTCAAATTCCACCAAGGTCGATTTTGGTTTCCGTGCTTTTGAAGTTAAGATAAGCACCTGTTGAACACTGATGAACTTAACTATCCCCCTCCTCCAAAATTTCAGGATTTGTGACTATAATAGAAAGAATTATTACTACTGTTAGTTCAAATGCTGCCATGATTTACTTTATCTTTCGCCCCTTCAGGTTCGTTAAAATAAAGCAGAAGTTTAGAATTCTGGCCGATCGTATCGGCTACATTATATTGTGATATAATGTATCTTTAGAGAGAGCAAGAGTAGACCGTTCAAATCTGGCTTCCACCAATCATCTTAAACACCCGCATGTAAATTCTGTCATTAATCACAAACAAAATGTCAGGATTTTTTTTCTCACAGAAATCCATTTCACAAATTGATATATTGTTAGAAAGCAGGTTTTAACAATTGTTTTAACAATTTGTTGATTTTTACATTAACTATGAAGCATAAATCATGATAGTCTAAAGTTTTGTTAATCAAAATTACAATTAGCAGTGACAAAACATATATCGTTTCGCTTACTGTTTCCTATAATAAACGTGTGGGTGAACGTATTTGGAAGCAAGCAATTAAATCCATCATAATATATTAAAAGTATCTAAATTAGTAATCTAAAAGGAACTTTTAAGTCTTTGACATGCTGAAACCAAGATATGAAGTGGTGCAACGCAATAAGTTAATTCATTTGCAGTTGCAACTGCTCTGGCGTCGATCGACAAAAGAGAAAGGTAATTTGTCGAAAAATTGGCGAAACCATTGGCGATTTAATTCCTGTTAAAAGGATCAGAGGATCTTTTTTAAATCGGGGGCCACATTTTTCATTAACGAAACACTTTGAAACTTGGAACACTGGTAGAATGTGTCATATAAAACATCTTTTTCTCTTAGTCTTCTTAAAAAAAAAAAGAAATCCCTAAGTTATTCCATGTTAAAGTTGTCGTATTTCTGTAATTTCAACCAATCACTGACGTCCATTCAGCCGATATACATTAAGTGCCGACTACATAAACAAACGATTCTGAAACAATTCTATCGGTGATAGGATTAGGGTTAGGGTAAAACAGCAAATTTAAAAAGAAAAAAAGAAAATCGAAGCTATGGAAATTAAATACGCTTTACACAGCTTAATCAGCCAAAGGAGTAAATGTAAACAACTGAATACTTGTCAGTGATTGGTTGCAATTATCGAAATAAGACAATTTTTTACATGAAATAAATTCGAATACAAAAATATTTTTCTGTTCTATAACACAAAATAGATAAGTATACGAAGTTTGAAAGTCTTTCGGTACCAAAAACACTACGTAAAACATTAATGAAAAATGTGGCCCCCGTTTTAAAAAAGATCCGGATCAGATATCAGTATATAACCAACACATTCGTTCAAATATACAAACACACACACATATATCAGACAAGTTAGATATGTCAATTGTATATGTACAAAATATAAAGAAATGCAGAGGTCACTGTGGTAAAAGGAAACTATGCAGAAGACTGTAGTATGTATGTGTGTATATGTCTCTCCGTTTGACAAACGATGTCGATGTCCTTATGTCGCATTATGCTTGTGGTTTAGGGAAAAAGTGGCCCATAAAATAGGTACTACGCTTATAAAAAATAAATACAATGCATGATGCAAGTATAAGAATATGGGACTCACACACAAATTAAAAGTACATGTTAGAAAAAAGAATCTGGTAAGACTGGTACTTTCATCTGAGTGTATCGGCATCACAACTAAAATCTCACAAAAGTGTTCATCAAAAGTGTTTAAAGTTTATATAAAAATATTTGTTGCAAATGCTGCTCTGGATCTCAACTTTGAATAAGCTGATCTACAATCAAAGATATTTTACTCATGACTATTTCGTCTTCAATCTTTCAGCGTAAACTGGTATCCAATATGTATCTATTTTGATACAATGGGCTTTAATTTGAGGAGGTCTTAGCTAGTATGTCGTAGCTGTGGATGGTCAGTGATTGTAAGATTTTTCTGTATTTAAAATTTAATTTGTGATGGAAGTGGGACAGTATTTTTAGCCGTTATAACCTCTATATTAGTGCGCAGATAAGGACGTTACGGTTGAAGTATTGATATTTTCAATTGCTGCAGTTTAGTACTTGAATGATATGGAGGAGTAAAAGAAATACGTTTTCTGGGTCGTAATTTGTAGAAGCACTTTAATGCATAACCTAAGTGGTGAGAAAGTAATCAACGTAAGATAAGTGCATTTATTCTTCGAGTTTATTGTAGTGTCGTATTTTGATTACGTCATAGGATCAGTTAAAACTTTAGTAATAGTGTCACAAGTGACACACACACAACTCCCTTATGCTGTATAAAACTCGACATCGTCTCTTTGCCTGGGTGGGGGATAAGTGTAAATTTGTAGCTGAATGATAAGACCTATGATATGTCTTTAGTCGTGTAGTGTCATTCTTCTTGCCGAATGATCGCCAGTTGACTTAATTCGAATATTAGAATGTTATCACCAAAATTGATTTGTTTCTGAAAATAAACCGGAATTATTCACGTGAATCGATATGAACAGACCCCCACCCCATATGAATTCAATACAGAATGTTTAAATTTACGAATATTAGCTCTCAAAATGTTATCTAAACAATCAGTTGAATTCTTAAAGATACAACTTGCATTTGTTATTGTTTAGATCCAGGTCGATGAAGAGGTAAAATACGATCTAATATAAATGCCATTAACGTCATGTTTCAATAAATTGCATGTCTTAATCCGTCTCCCACTTCAATATCATCACTACATGTTTGATGTATGCCTTTAGCGGTACGCGCTGTATTGGAAACATTCATGGTAAGACTGCTAGCTGATAAATGTTTACCTTCTTCCCACCAATCAAATGTCCTTAAAAATGGTATCAGCGTTTCCCTGGTCCTCTAACTAAGTCACAAGATGTAGGGGAAATCTATAAAGTTGGTCGAATTCTCGGCAATAGATGAGGATGCTTCACTAAAACTTGAGGCAAGATAGAACAGATTCCAGACTGCGAAACATATAAAGACATCCCTTGATTATGCTCATGGTCGCTATGATGGTTTTATAGCTGGGGTTACCAAATGCCCCAGTTATTGGTGAGGAGCCGCCACTAGATGGGCTGTGTAATGTTCATCACAATGTGAATCACTTTCACGTTGTGTAGTCGATGTATTGATATATTCTTCGGAGATTATTATGGGCCATCTTCTTAGATACTTCAGTTTGACTGGAGGTGTTTTTTCTACCAAAATTATTCGGTGTGGAGCTGGCAAAATTAGCTGATTTTTAATAAGGGAATAGTCAATCAAGAAGGGTGTCTGGAATAGAGCGATTAGGAAAACGCCGTCAGACTATTCGAATACAATATCAGAGAAATATTGAATAATGGTTGTTGATTAGAAACCTGCACAGATGAGATTAGTTAATTAGGAATAGAGAAAGAAAAAAATATTTCCAAAAATAATGCCTCAAGTGAATTGTGAGTTGAAATAAATTCCTTCCAAAACAGTTCGTAAATTAAAATACCTGTGGCATGATAGTTTCCAGACCGAGACACAGAAGTACAAAGAGAAGCAGCGAAACTGAGTTCTAGTCAGGGTTTTCTAGTTACTGACATACTATGTGATGAAGTGGATGAATTCTACAGATGTCATGTTGCTATACAGAATATAGTCTGGCCAGCAAGTATGAAATAGAAATACAACAAAAATTGTATCTAAAGAAAAATTAAAATGACAGGTTTGACATTTTTTCTGTTAGAAACCTAAATCTCGCTTGTCATATATTTTTGAACGGTGATTATAATTCCAAATAAGCTGTGTTTGAAATAAAAGGACAGTGTCACGTCCAAGTTGCCTTTCATTATCATTGTGCTAGATCATAGCTAACCTAGGGTTAAACATTAACTCCATACTTGCTGTCAATTACAGCAATAATTATACTCTAACGTCTGGATAGTGAAAGACTCTCTCCTGAGTGAACATGACAGTTAGTGGAGAGTATCGGATGATCTATTGTGTTAAAACCTAGGTTAGATTTTCTAATTAATTCTGATCGTCTGATATTACTTGGCTTTATCAGGTACATTAAATCACCTTTGCTGGAATGTGCAGTTATTAATATTTAGCAGTGGGTATAAATTATATTGTGTAGCTATCGCAATATAAAAGTTACGTTATATGTCATTGTTGAAGGCCAGCCAACTCTCTAACAGGTTTATTAACGAGCGCATCTATATCTTCCTAACCAATTTTATTTCTCTATATCTATATTGTCTAATGTAGCATGATGTGATTTGAAGGATATTTACCTGCTGTTTTTTTATTAGATCATATAGTTAGATGTTATGTATCAATACGTGTATATCGTGCATTATTGGGTAATGTGTGAAGGCCTCCTTCGATCAATAAGTCACCATGGGATTGCACGTAGAAAGTTCCCCTCCGAGGTACATGTTCGAGCAAAGTTGTTTGTGGAAGACCAGCAGTCACCCATACATACCAGCCTTCTCTCTCCACGCCACTGATGTTATCCAAGAGAAAGGCAAAGGCATCAATGCCATCTCAACTCATTTCTACAGTTGAGTGAACCGCAACGTGAAATAAAGTATCTTGCTCAAGAACACAATACACAGCCCGGTCTAGGAATCGAAGTTACTACCTCAAGATTGTGAGTCCAACGCTCTAAATATTGACCCACGTGCCTTCATGATAGGTATATAGTAGATGTAGTATTGAATTGTTGCTGTTGTGATCCCGAATCAAACTTGATTGAGCGGATTTTCGATCATAAGAGCCCTGTCTATCCCGGCCCCATCTCAATCACTGGTATGTAGATCTACGTCCCCCGTCATTACGTTATTTTCTAAGATGGTAGGGTGTTACTGGAAAGAAATTTGGTTGCTAATATTAGCAAACCAATCGACCAGGATGAGAACTCCCACCTCATTGCCTGATAAATAGTTCACATCAGCAGTAATTTCGGTATATATAATATATTGATACGTAGAAAAGTGTATATAATAGTGTTGCAGTGATTGGAAATCTTCTAGAAAATAGATAGACAAAATAACAGCTAGAAAACTAACAAAGGAAACCTACTACGCGTTATCTGGACCAGATAAAAATGAAATCGAAGTTGGCATACCATTTACATGAAACTTCTAGCTAGAAAATAGTTGGAAGATTATCACAGCTACAACACGTTTCATCATAAGTTACTTTGAGTATTACCGACCAGGGGTTAAATAACAACAACATCGTATATTTTGTTGGTGTTATAAGCAATGACTGAACACATCTATTACTGAAAGCATGCACTCCAGTTATGACAAACTAGTCGATTTTATTTTCGAAGTAGAGTGTAGACCGGACTGATTTATTTAATATGTCCGTTTTCATTTCCAACACAGGAGCGCGAGTTTTGATAAAAATTTAAATGCTGTTTTCTCTAGCACAAAAAGTGATCATGTGCAAGCGCTTTTCTAGTTCGTTTTAGTTTCCATAAGTGAACAATCTAACCCTGTCCACGTTATCGATTATGGGTGAAATTAGAAGCTACAAAGAGAAAGCAGTGAAATAGTCTTGCGGAAAATCGATATTCTATCAAATTCTTTACTCAATGACAGCATAACTCCAATTCTCACGTGCATTCCTTTTCATTTTCGGCAGCATATTGTCACAGAAGATTAGTTAGTTCCTAACAGAGAAATTGTTACATGTTCACCCATTATTTACATTTGCTATTCAAATCCATTCTTCTCTTACTTTTATCACTTTCTATCTATCAGTTTATATATTATATATAATGATTTCCTAACAATGTAATCAACAATGCACTTCCATATACCTATAAACACATATTTCTAAATTATATATATATATATATATATATATATATATATATATATATATATATATATATATATATATACATATATATATATATAACTATATATAAACACACACGCACACATCTTCAATAGAGGTGTTAAGAAAATATAATATTATCCAAACAATTCCCTGTATATCTTAAATTCTGTCACGTATGTGTGCACTGCTTATTTTATCCCTACTTATTTAACCACAATACGCATTAGCTTCTCAAAACAAATGAGACTTGAATAATCTCTCTCATCTCTTTTCATATCATGAATTTATGTTTCTAAACACTGCACAAGCATGTTTCCGCAAATGACTCATGCGTCCAGCTTTTGATTTGGATACTTTTTGCAGATATAAGTGCATTCTTGTGTATTCTTATGGACCAATTCAAGCTTTCAATAGACATCCAAACCTTGTTACAAATTGGACACTTGTTTTGGTCTTGGAGGAGCATGTTCCTATATGAGTTCTTATATTGGCTCCGCCATATGACTGCTCATGACTAATTCAGCTTCGGTTACGAGTAACACTCAAAATCACTAGACAGTCGGTCCCGCTTTCGAGCCCGTTTTTGCTAGTTTTTCCTGTTGAATCCTGTTCTGTTTGAATGCTTCGCAAACTTACTTCATTGTATCCACGCCACTTTGATTGATACAATGCAAGCGTTTCCCATTCTTAATTTCCAATGTTTAAAAATTCGAATATTGCCTTTATCACACTTTAATGTCTCATCTGCGGTATAAGGTGATGAGCAGGCAGAATCGTTAGTACGCCGGGTAAAATGCATAGCGGCATTTCGTCCATCATTAAGTTCTGTGTTCAAATTCCGTCGAAATAGATTTTTCTTTTTGATCCGCACTGGGTCGATAAAATAAGTACCAGTTGAGTACTGGGGTTGATATAATCAGCTTACCCCTCTCGCAAATTTGATGGTCGTGTGCCAAAATTTGAAACCAATATTTCTTCGATTTATACTGTGGGCGCTTGTGTAGTGCTAGTTCGCCATTAAGTATTTGCTTAGGAATCCTTATATTATCCATTATAATTAAATTCGACGCGTTTGATTCAAAATAATGTTTTTTTTTTGTTTTGTTTTTTTTTCAAAACTGGCATCTTACAGTTTGCAAGAATTATGGTGTCTGGATTTTTGTCTTAGTATGAGCCTTAAACAGCCTTGGTGGAATCAACCAAGTGATTCAATATAATGGCGAGAGGCAGTTCATGTTTTCTAAAACATACAAAAGAAGGCTCTCTTCTGTCCTCTCACACTTATTTCCAAGTTTTCCAAAAGCAGTCGTTACTTTCGCAATCTCTTGATGAATTGCAACATCTAAAGACTAATTAGATGATATAATGAATCCAAGACGTATACACATTCATTCAGAGCATAAGTACACACTCAAGTGCCGTAGTGAAAGTAATGAAGAAGGTGTTTATAAGTCATTTAAGAACACACAAAAACCGTTAAATTCACTTCAAAATTTAAATTTAATTTGTGTCAAAATATTTTCGTCGCTTTGAGACCGCGACTAGTTCACTGACAAAATTCTGTGCTGCATCTCTAAAAGTAACGGTTAGTTCATGATATATATGTATGTATGTATGTATGTATGTATGTATGTATATGTATGTATGTATATGTATGTATGTATATGTATGTATGTATGTATGTATGTATGTATATGTATGTATGTATATGTATGTATGTGTGTATGTGTGTGTACATGTGTGTGCGTATGCATCTGTGTACATGCGTATGCATGTGTGCATGCTTATACGCATGTATGTATGTACTTATGGATGTACGTGAGTAATAAGGTAAGTGTGTAGACGTGTTTGTGTGTATGTGTGTGTACATGTGAATGTACATGCGAACGTACGTTTATGTACTGATATGTGTCTCAGTTCAAGTTGTATACATGACTGTTACATTGTTGAAGGTTGTATACACACACACATATACATATGCACATACATACGTACATATATATCATGAACTAACTGTTACTTTCTCAGATGTAGCACAGAAATTTGTCAGTGAACTGGTCGCGGTCTCAAAGCGACGAAAATAATTTGACACAAATTAAATTTTGATGTTGAAGTAAATCTGACGGTTTTTGTGTGTTTTTAAATGGCGTATAAACACCTTCCACGCTACAATTGTTTTCGTTCCAGCACACGATCTCAGATCAGGTCACTTGCTATGCAAGTACATATATATATATATAGGAGATGTATATATATATATATATATATAGGAGATGTATATATATATATATATAGGAGATGTATATATATATATATATATATATATATATATATATATATATATATATAGGAGATGTATATATATATATATATAGGAGATGTATATATATATATATATAGGAGATGTATATATATATATATATATAGGAGATGTATATATATATATATATAGGAGATGTATATATATATATATATAGGAGATGTATATATATATATATATAGGAGATGTATATATATATATATATAGGAGATGTATATATATATATAGATGTGTATATATATATAGGAGATGTATATATATATATATAGACACACATAAATATTAATGTCCATAAATGTGTGACTAAGTGTGTGTGCATGCACACGCGCACACGCCCGCATGCGGATGCTTTCAGCTGGTTACGAACCTAACTGAACTGCTAGACAGTTCTCATATTAAACTTTTCCGTATCTGTTTTTTATATTTACTTGTCTGCACTACATGAATTTGTTTCAGATGTAATCCCATATTGTTCCTACAAATAAACAAATGTTATATGCAGATACG
Organism: Octopus bimaculoides; assembly: GCF_046866305.1. Taxonomy (NCBI): domain Eukaryota; kingdom Metazoa; phylum Mollusca; class Cephalopoda; order Octopoda; family Octopodidae; genus Octopus; species Octopus bimaculoides. Next base: position 41,366,844 of record NC_142936.1, read on the forward strand.
TTTCTACATACAAATAATGACAAATCCACTTCTTAGTACTCCAACACACATTTAGAATGAAGCGGTGTATGCAACAGCACACATGCCAAAGTTATAAACAATTGTGTGTATGTGTATGTTTATATTTCAGGTATCTATTTAATCACGTTTCTTCTGGTTTACATATGTAATGCAAAATGCACGGTAATGATTTGAAATTCGAGTCTTCCATGCCAACAGTTTATTTATATTTTAAGTTCAGGATATATATGTATGTGTGTGTGTATAAATACAGACATACATATATCATACAGAATGAAAATACCTTGGGGAAGGAAAATTAATATGTGTACGCGTGTGAGTGTTCAGACGCTAGTATGTGTATCCTTAGTCACACTGTAACATATTTGCAAAGGAAAACATTGCTTAAAGTTTTGAAACGTGGCATGTTATATTTCAAACTTCACTTACAACTACAAAGACGATTGTTCCAATAAACAGCGCAACTGTTTCACGATTCATCAGTTACACACGCACGCGTACATATGCGCACACACGCTCGCAGGCGAGGCACGCTTGCACTCATTATGTAATGAGTTTTCAGCGCCATCCAAGTTTGATAATCTCATGAGTGTACAGGAGATCAAGATGTCTTCTGGGTATTGGATGGCTGTTGGTTAACTCAGGTCACATGGTGTTAATACATCGGGTGTGTTCTCAGTTACTGCTCAGGATTCCTCGGATCGAAGGCTGACAGAATGCTGGTAACGACACACTATCTCAGGAAAGGGATTCAGTTTGCTAAGTACAGCAGTTAGTTGGTGAGTACATGGACTGGCCCATTCTTGATGTGTTTGTATGTAAATATATAGGGAGAATTCACACAAAAAAACAACAACAGACGAAGACAGGTGGTGTAGAAAAGAAATAGATGTATTAGTATAACGCTCGGGAATTGAAAATTTTTTAACGTTTCGAGCCTACCCTCTTCCACAGAAAGAAACACGAAGAGAAAAATAAAGGAGAATATATATATATACATATATATATATATATATATATATATATATATATATATATATAAAACCACCGCCTGACAACCAGTGTTGGTGTGTTTCCGTCACCGAAACTTGCGATAGAATAAGTAGCAGGCTAAATATTCCTGGGGTCGATTCATTCGGCCAAAAAATCTTCAAAGTGTTGCATGGCCACAATCAAGTGACATACAAGTAAAAGAATAAAATAACACATTTGTGTGTCTGTGGGTTTATGTGTGTGTGTACATATATATATATATATATGTGTGTGTGTGTGTGTGTGTGTGTGTGTGTGTGTGTGTGTGTGTGTGTATAGAAACACATACACGCGCGCACACACATATACATACAAATGGTTGTGTATATATATTTATATGTGTGTGTGTATGAATATATATATATATACCAGAGGTAGAGTAATATGCTTTATTAAAAAGCAGTAAAAATATCACAAAAACTGTTACTCAGAGTTTCAAGTTCAGTTCGTCGGACAGTTTTGTTTAGAATGGAACAAAAATAAGGTTATAAAAAAAAAAATGCAATTAGTTCAATAGATACATATTTGAAAATGGCTTTGTTTCACTAGTCCTTTCAACTAACGGTCTTTTCAACGTCCAGTTGCATGCAATAACAAATTTCCGTATAAAATCATTATTAAAAAATTGAAGAAAACCTTAAATCAAAAATAGTTCATTAGGAATATCCAGGGTAAATAATTAGCAGTAAAATATTAATCAATTAATGTATTAAAAATTATATACGTTTAAAAAATTTGTTCACGCTAAATTACATATACATTTAGCAGTATATACATATACCAAACCATCTATAATATTCATATTGTTGTTGGCACTCTATCGCTTACGACGTCAAGGGTTCCATTTGATCCGATCAAGGGAACAGCCTGCTCGTGAAATTAACGTGCAAGTGGCTGAGCATTCCACACACACGTGTACCCTTAAAGTAGTTCTCGGGGATATTCAGCGTGACATAGTGTGACAAGGTTGACCCTTTGAATTACAGGCACAACAGAAACAGGAAGTAAGAGTGAGAGAAAGTTGTGGTGGAAGAGTACAGAAAGGTTCGCCACTACCCTCTGCCGGAGCCTCGTGGAGCTTTAGTCGTTTTCGCTCAATAAACACTCACAACGCCCGGTCTGGGAATCGAAACCGCGATCCTATGGCTGCGAGTCCGCTGCCCTAACCACTGGGCCATTGCGCCTCCACAATATACATATATATACACTAAACATACAGACGCATGCATGTAGCTGCATACATATACAAATATATATAGGCAAGGCATATATATATATATATATATATATATATATATATATATATACACACACAAATGCATATATATGTATGTACGCACACTCACGCACGCTCACAAAACCTCCTGGCGTATGCTTATGCAAGTTAATTGTTACAGGCGAAAAACAGAGGAGGAAAATAATCAGAAAATATTCAGAATGGGGGAAGGAAGAAAACAATGGAAAAGAAGAAAAAGAATTAAAAGAAAGAGAAATGGAAAATTAGAGAAAGAAATGGAAAATAGATAGGGGTAAAGATTGTTACGTAACGGCATTCGAAACGTAAGAACGGTTAGATACTCTAGCTTTCGCAACGAACGCATAAAAACGCACATATAAAATTATATGCATATCTACATAAGTACAAACATGCATAGAAATATACACACATATATAAAAGTATATACACATATACATACACACTTATATATGCATGTATATATATATATATATATATATATATACATATAAAAATTATATATATATATATATATATATATATATATATATATATATATATATATATAAATTATATATACATACATACATACATACATATGTATACACAAACCCACATACAAACATATACATTCCTGCAATACATACATACACATAAATATACAGAGGCATATCTTCACATCAAGATAAATATATACACGATAACGTATATATGCAAACAATTTTAAAAACTGTCCGTTATATATAATATTAAAATGTAAAAATAAGAAAATTGTACATTAATTTAATATAACATAATTAAATGCGTGAGTAAACAGTAAAAATTTTTAAAAAATCGGCGAAGCTTATGCTTAACATTTGGAAACAGTCGAAGGCTTTCTTAAACGTGACGTCGAAATATACACTAGCATTGCAATGCAAAATAGCTATTAGGTGTAAAGTGAAATTCGAATGCAACAGTTAACGATTTTTTGAAAGTCAAAACATTTTACCTGTATGGTATTTTGTCGGTTGACATTTTAAACTTTGCGGCGTACCTGCAGGAATTTAAGAGCTCGCATCTCTGGTTTAAAGCATTTTTATCCTGGAACAGGATGAAGAACTTTTATGAGAGACAATGATTACATTTCATAGGGCTTTTATAAGCTCCATGTCTGTATGCTGATGCTTTTTCTAGAATTTCCCAGGTTACACTGAAAGGACGGGTTTCGTTCTCTTTCAATTCCCAGACATGTTTTGCAAGACTTGTCGTTGTCCTGTTCTCGAGGTATCGGAAAGAATTTCGGTGGGAATATAATCGAGTCATGAATGAATTTTCCGAAGCCGCTGTATATGTTTTATATTCTTGCCAGCCATTTACTTGCACTTGGCTCTTTTCCTTCCAACAAACAGCAAGTCTTATCTTTGAAGCTGCAGTTCCTCAGATTAGATTCGGCATTGTAGTTGTCTGTAATAATTTTCGTGTTGTGCTGGCTAATGAAAAAGGCGAGGTTTTTGCAACAAAAATAGCTAACCTTCAGTATTCTGCCATTACAATGCTCAGAAACTAATTTTAAGAATTCCCTACCTATATTTGTTTTTACGGCAATATTAAATGCAGGGTTAAACCACAAAACTTTCCTAGTTTTACTTCTACGTGGTCTATTATTGCTAGAATTAAATGAACTATACTGGATCTTCTCCGAAAATCCACTTTTCCTTAATGCATTGTTGTAATACGGCGCAGCATTTTGAAATGCTGTCTTATCTGAAGAAATTAATGAAATTCGCCTTCCTACATTACTGACTAGGTCCTTACGAATTACGGGTGGATGATTAGATTCTTTGCTAATATAACATAGCTTTTCGTTGAGCTTACGATAGAGTTTAAATTTATCTGATTGTGAATCTAAGTTGATATCTAAAATCTATGCTTTTAAGGTTCCTTTCTATCGTAATCCGTAAGCCCATTTTTGGAAGAAAGTAATCAGATTCTTTCTAAGGTTACCTATGATTGTCATCCCTGTTTAATCTTGCATCTATAAAAGGGAATTCTAGATGCAGATTATGCAAAATATAAGTTCCTATAAGCATACATAACTCCGCCCCATCATATGATATGCCCCCATCGGTACATCGAAAAGAGAATCCTCACTCATTTTGACCCAGGTGGAATCCTCGTTAAAAGGAAGGGATTTCCTTGCATGAAAGATAATATCTATTTCCGAGCTATCAATGGTGACATACTTGGCGAACTCTAATACTTTTAGAAGCAAAGGCCTAGATATTGACGGGTAAAATTCGACAATATCAAACTACGTAAATTTGCAGTTATTCTTATGGCTAATCCCAATGAACCAATCTATCACTGTCTTACTATTTTTCCAAAACCGCAAATTTAAATCTCTATTTAACTTGCTTAAAATACGATTTAAAATATATTTGCTAATCATGCCTATTTCAGTTTTAGCTGGGTTAATTAGTCTACATTTAGGGTTTCTATTGAAATTAGCTTTCTGGTCTTTTAGGGTAATAAAGGGTTGGCGTAGGGGGAGGTATTCTATCCTATCACTAGCTTTAACGTCGTTAGCATTGTATATATCTGTGTGTGTGTGTGTGTGTGTGTGTGTATGAATATATATGTATATACCTGTGTGTGTGTATGAATATATATGTATATACCTGTGTGCGTGTATGAATATATATGTATATACCTGTGTGCGTGCATGAATATATATGTATATACATGTGTGTATATGAATATATATATGTATATACATGTGTGTATATGAATATATATATGTATATACATGTGTATGTATGAATATATATGTATATGCATGTGTGTGCATGAATATATATATATGTATATACCTGTGTGTGTGTACGAATATGCATGTATATATCTCTGTGTGTACGAATATATATGTATATACCTGTCTGTGTGTGTGTGTATGCATATATATATATATATATATATATATATACACATATATATATAATGTATATACCTGTGTGTGTATGAATATATATTTATAAACCTGCGTGTGTGTATGAATATATATTTATATACCTGCGTGTGTGTATGAATATATATTTATATACCTGCGTGTGTGTATGAATATATATGTATCTACCTGTGTGTGTGTGTATGAATATATATGTATATACCTGTGTGTATATGAATATATATGTATATACCTGTGTGTATATGAATATATATGTATATACCTGCGTGTATATGAATATATATGTATATACCTGTGTGTATATGAATATATATGTATATACCTGTGTATATGAATATATATGTATATACCTGTGTCTATATGAATATATATGTATATACCTGTGTGTATATGAATATATATGTATATACCTGTGTGTATATGAATATATATGTATATACCTGTGTGTATATGAATATATATGTATATACCTGTGTGTATATGAATATATATGTATATACCTGTGTGTATATGAATATATATGTATATACCTGTGTGTATATGAATATATATGTATATACCTGTGTGTATATGAATATATATGTATATACCTGTGTGTATATGAATATATATGTATATACCTGTGTGTATATGAATATATATGTATATACCTGTGTGTATATGAATATATCTGTATATACCTGTGCGTGTATGAATATATATGTATATACCTGTGTGTATATGAATATATATGTATATACCTGTGTGTGTGTACGAATATATGTATACACCTGTGTGTGAGTACGATTATATATGGATATACCTGTGTGTATGTGTACGAATATGCATGTATACACCTGTGTATGTGTACGAATATGCATGTATACACCTGTGTGTGCGTATGAATATATATGTATGTACCTCTGTGTGTGTGTATGAATATATATGCACATGTGTGCACCTTCGAGTGCTCTATGCGTGTGTGCGTATGTACCTTTACGTGTGTATATGTGTGTGTGTGTTTATATATCCTTATATATAATTATGCTCGTGTGTCTTACATATATTTACGCTATGTTCGCGCTAAATCTAACATTTTGCATAGAAGGAAATGGAAATACTGTATCCTATTCAAAAGTAAGAGTAGTTTTAAAATCAAGAAAATATCATCTAGAATATGGTTGGGAGATAACTGTGTACTCAGTGTAGCTGCCCTCATCTTCCACCACGGCCTCAAGACAACTCCAAGCACTGGCTTTTTTCACTCCGTCCCTGAGATCTTCGAACACCACCATGGTTTTGGCTACCAGCTCGTCCTAGCTGTTGCAAACAGAGGAGTTATTGTCTTTCTCAACCGCACCCCACACATAATAGTCCATGATATTATAATCGGGATAATTGGGAGGCCAGAAATTTGGTTTGGTGAAGACTTATAAAAAATCCTTCGGCAAACACTTCTGACTCTTTCCGGAGGTATGGCAAGAAGCCTCCATGTCAGCTAACTTTTTCTCAACTAACTCTAATCTTTTATGGCCTCCAACACTGTTGAATGTTCATTAAAACATGAAGCTGTCCCTGAAAGATCAAAAAACATGAAACTTGTTAAACTTATCCCAAACAACGTGTAAATACATACTTTTGTGTATAGATATGTATATATAACTTTATGCATGTTTATGTGTAATATTTATATATACCCTTACGCATGTGTAAATTTATGTATATATACCTTTATGCATGTTTGTCTGTGTATATGTACCTTTGTGTGTGTGCGTGTGTACGTTTGTTTTTGAAAAAATCTGTTATATTGCATCAACCTGGAGAATTAGTCAGTGCACTTCAGATACTGGTTAAGAGTAGATTTCTTAAAGTGTTGACTTATTTTGAGTGTCTGGGTACCATGGTATATGATGGAAATCTAGACGCAGAGATCACTTCTACTCAAAGGCAGCAAAAGCCTTTGGCAGCCTAGAATCTGAAGTCTTGCCACAGTGTCATATCAGAGTTGACAGAAATATCAACTAATATGTCTCATATTGTCTGTCAGTGTTGTTGTATATTGTTCTCAGACGCGAACAATATACATGAGTTGTGAAAGATTTCACCAAAATTGTCTCCGCCACCTACTCAAAATAAGGTAGTACTCATTCTTGACACTGAAGTTATTGAAGTTAGAATCACATCGGCCCAAGCTATGCTTATTAAGTGTCAACTACGATGTACAAACCATCTCATCTGTATGTATATGAGCAATTCTCAAACAAACGCTTTATGGTGTACTTATGCCAGAAAACAGAAAAAAATTGTAAGCTGAAGAAAGGATACAGTGTTACTTTTCTACTCTTTCACTTGTTTGTCATATGACTGCGGCCATGCTGGGGCACCGCCTTTAGTAGAGCAAATCGCCCCCAGAACTTATTCTTTGTAAGCCTAGTACTTATTCTATCGGTGTCTTTTGCCGAACAGCTAAGTTACGGGGACGTAAACACACCAGCATCGGTTGTCAAGCGGTGTTGTGGGGGGCAAACACAGACACACAAATACACACACATATACATATATACGACGGGATTCTTTCAGTTTCCGTCTACCAAATCCACTCACAAGGCTTTGGTCGGTTCGAGGCTATAGTAGAGGACACCTGACCAAGGTGCCACGCAGTGGGACTGAACCTGGAACCATTTGGTTGGTAAGAAAGCTACTTACCACACAGCCACTCCTGCGCCTATTCTGTAAAATCAAATTTGAAATGCCTTAAATTATGTTACATCACTTATCTTGCATCATTTGCAGCAGATAGGGAAGCGTGGAGATCTACAATATGGAGTTGTATTAAATATTCTGAGCTCAACAGAGCTCAAATGAAAAGAAAATCCCATAAAGATGAGATTAAATCAATATCGTTGAAAGAGTTTCTCATTTCTTTTTATAATGTATTAGCCGGGTTGTAGACATATGAATCTACTTACAGACATACTCACGCATACACACACACACTCACATATATATATATATATATATATATATATATATATATATATATATATATATATATATATATACATATCCACACATAAATATAGATGCATATAAGCATAGGTATATACGTGTGTGTCTATACATGTATATGTGTGTGTATGTGTACATATCTACACACAAATGCCTATACAAACACATATATGTACCTATATTCGTACACAAGTATGCATACCTATGTATAATGGTAGTTGTGTGTGTGTGTGTGTGAAGCAAATATATAAATTATAAACTAAATAGGCCAAGATAAGTGAATGGAAACAAAAGTCAAGATTGAAATATTTACTAAAACCTCGACTTCACTCTCTTTTCGCATCAATATATCTTGCCTTTTATGAAAATAGATTGATACTCTAAGATGTAAAAATATAAACTAGAAAGATTTGATGTGTTTCTTCTCTGTAATTATTATTTTTTTTTCTGTAGAGGAAACGTGATCACTTTATTACGGCAGCGGGATATAAATTAGTTGCCCATAAAACTTAATTTCAGTTTGCATGTTCCCCTTCACAGTCACTCAATCATTAATCATTAATGGTATCACTCGCTCAATCATTAATCATCAATGGTATTACTCGGGAAACAATTTATATGCCTGCACCCTTTTACACTCGCACGTTCATTCAAACGGTGTATACATAGAAATAATTATATCTAAATATGTGTACGCACACGCGCGCGCGATTCTGTTATCTGAGCCTGAACGCGTCAAGTTTCTGTTAGAAGCCTTCGAAACAATGATGTCGTCCTTTATTTACGTGTATACATGTATACATATTGTATATCAAACCCAAGGAGTTTTGTTCATTTGCATTATTGTTTGTCTCTACATATGTACATGTACGTATGTGTATATACATATTGATGGATGGATGCATGCATGTATTCGTATTTACATATGGATGGATATATTCATGTATATATACAGATGGATGTATAAATGTGCATATACGCATGGGTGTATAGATATGCATATACACATGGATGGATGTATGTGTATATACACATGGATGTATGTATGTATGTATTCGTGTATGTGTATATACGTATGTATGCATATATGTGTGTATACGTATGCATGTATGTGTATATACGAATGTATGCATGTGCATATACGTATGTATGCATGTGCATATACGTATGCATGCATGTGCATATACGTATGCATGCATGTATGTACATATACGTATGTATGCATACATGTATGCATACATATACGTATGTATGCATACATGCATGTATACGTATGTATGCATACATGTATGTGTATGTATGCATGCATGCTTGTGTATGTACGCACGTATGCAAGTGTATATGCGCATGTATGCATGCGTATATACCTATGTATGCGTGTATGTATGTTTGTGCATATACGTATATAGTGTCTCTCTACCAGCACGTGCATTACTTCCTCCTGAATGTCTCTAAAAAAACGGGGAAATACATCGAAATAACCAAAGATTGAATTGTCTCTGAATGAACTACTATGTAGGATAAAATTAATATATTGCACAAAAGAATTTTCTCCGAAAATTTGAGTTTTAAATAATGTATTTAAGTTTTCCGACAAACTCTCGTGTTTACAAACTTTTCAAAATATAGTTTTAGCTTCCAGTTACATGGTAGCGTTTGCTTTTTTTATATTATTAACGTTGACAATCTTATGTGTGCAATTGTTGTTTAATTAATTATTGGAAGTTAGTAGATAGCGTATTCTTAAAGTAAGCTTAGTTTTAGTTATTTACTTGTTCGACATTATTGCGTATGAGATAAATATAACAAGGAATAAACCTGATATCTTTTGTTGTAAACAAATAGACTACATGTTTTTCAGGCATTTTCAGACGAAGCACAATAATTTCACGAATTGAAAACGGAGATCTTAAATCGTTTTCTTTACGTCTACAGAAGATTTCAAGAAACCAAATCTACAAGCACAAATCGTAAATCATTGGTGAACATAGATCAAATTGGAACCATAACCTGAAAAGTTATGCTGATATCTTTATTTATTTATTTATTTATTTATTTCCCTTTATTTTTATTTTCCCGTCGGAGATACCTATCGGTTTAGGTTCACCTCGCACAATTATTTTCCTCTCACTCACACTCTGATTCTTCTTCTCTCAACTCCCTCTCTCTCCCTCTCTGTGTCTGCGCGCCCGCATATATTTGTTTCCACACACAGAGTATACATTTAAAAGTATATATCTGTAGACATATTTACGTGCTTGCATATGTACGGAAGTACATACATATAGATCTTCCGGGTGAGATTCTTTGTCTATATCTCTCTTCGTATAAGCTTACGTTTGTGTAGATATACACACTCACACACACACACAAATTTTTGCATATACAACTCCCAGCTTACCTAAATGTGGGTGTCCCAGTGAAACCTCCAAAAGGAAAGAAGAAACTTTGGAGTAACACCGAAGATGTCCAATGTAGGCAAAAGAAATATCGGGTATAAAAGGAGATATATACGCAGATTTTACCTGCTAGATAACTACTGGCATGGAGAAGATGGCACAAACTATCATTTTGTACATCAAAAGTGCTGCCAAAATTGCATGGATCTAAATCAGGACTTTTTTCCAGGAGGAGGACAAAGAAGAAGTTGCACTTTGTCTGCTCTTAAAAGACGATATGCAAGCATACTTCGTGCTACTGCAAACTGCTAATTTCGCCTAAATGTGAAAATAGTAGCAGCAGGACAAAAACATATTTTGTACATATAGTAGCTGACGTAGCTACGGCAAGCAAAGGCTTGGAACCACGCAAGGCGGCGAGCTGGTAGAAACGTTAGCACGCCGGACGAACTGCTTCGCGGTATAACGGCTCTGTGAATTATTGTGAATACGGTTGTGTTATTTGGGAAAACTGTCTCTTGTGATTTTTGGGGAATTGTTACGGTTACGTTTCACGTGAGCTGCTGCATTTTTTCCCAGCTATGGCGAATAGTAGTGTCTCCAGTATGGAGAGCTACGCCAAAGCTACTGCGGTGAGGAAGCCAGTGCCGCTAGAAACCAAGTTAATCAAGTTGGATATGGAGGAGGTGACCAGAAGCAGGAATTTGATAGAAGTTGAGAGAGACTCATACAAATTGTGTCCCCCAAAAGAGACTAAAGTAGAAAAAATTCTGAGGACAGTTGTGCATCGTACACAGGCTGTCGAAACCTGTAAAATTGAAATGGTGACGGAAGAGGAAATCGAGGAGTGCCTGGGTGAAACTGTCAATGAAGCCACGTACATCAACAGAGGAAGAAAGTTCGGTACGGTAGAGGTTGGGTTTGCCACCATAGAAGAGACAACCAAACATGCGACCAATATTTTAAGAAATACAAAAATAGGATTACTACCAAGTTATAGAGGAAGAAGAAGTGTGAGAATACGTATTCCGAGAGTGCCACCAGAAATTAAGCCGGAGTAGTTGGTTGCAACAGTGCTAGCTTCAACCAAGGAGGAGCCGGAATTGGGACCAGTGGCGAAATCAAAAGTGTGCAAATGGTGGGGATTTGGACTCGAAATGTGGCTTTTTGCCACATTCGAGGACATAGAAAGAATTCCCTACCAGATAGAAGTGGAGGACGAGAAAACGTTAAATGTAGTAGTCGAGGGAAGAAAATCAAATTGTTATATATGCGGGGAGAGAGGTCATATAAAGACCAAATGCCCCCTATATGAGTTGCCACAGCAAGAGAAAGCACAAACAGAGGAGGAAATAATTGTAGACCACACTGCGGAAATAAAAGAGAGACAGAAGTGTGAAACAGAGAAAACAAAGGAGAAGAACGAAAATGGAGCTACTAACCCTAAAAAGCGAAGGAAAAATAAGTCAAAGAAACGGTCAACAGAAAACAAAAAAGAGATAAAAAAGCCAGAAACTAATAATGTACAAGAAGAGGAGGAGAGAACGGATAAAGATGTGAAATAGAAGGGGGTTTTGATAAAGTACGAGAATTGCGAGCAGATGGAGAGATAAGTCGAGAAGTTGCAGGAAGCAATAACAGTGAAAATTCCCGAGAAATGTGCTGAGAAATGCATTATGATACAAGAGAGAAACTTCTGGGAGTACATAAAAGAACTTGGGGAAAATTTAATAACGAAACGGGTATGGTTGGTGGAGACACCACCCCCTAGAACTGATTATTTGCAGTTGTTAAAGACGGACGTAACCATGATTAATGGAAGAAAGGTAACGCGAGTGTTTGAATTTTTTGAGGTACAAAACCGTTAAAATGTTTACATGACGTTGAACGTAAAAAAGTGAAAAACTGGATAAATGTAACCACCCGATCGAGTGTTCATTGCGCCTCATTTTTTTTCATTCTTGCATATTATCATTTTATTTTAATTACCCCGATTTTATGTTTGCGTTTTGTACGGTCTTTATGTTTTGTGATGTCTTAAAAATTCTTTGTATAGCCCTTTATGGGTAATAAAGAAATCGGTATTCGTCTGCTGTTACGTTCTGAGTTCAAATTCCGCCGAGGTCGACTTTGCTTTTCATCCTTTCGGGGTCGACTTTGCTTTTCATCCTTCCGGGGTCGATAAATTAAGTACCAGTTACGCACCAGATTTTATGAGGGGTGCTGAAAAGTTGTTGGCTTTGAGTAAAAAGAATCAAATAATTATGATTTTATTCAACATATTCCCCTCTCAGATTTACACAACTATTGCAGCAGTACTTCAGTTTTATAATCGACTTAATTCCTTTGTCTGTCCTTGTTTGTCTCCTGTACGTTTAGCCCCTTGTGGTCAATGCAGAAATAAGTTGACAGATACAGGGGTGGCCACTACTAACATCCACACAGGCGTCACGCCAATATTTCTAGTAAACATCGGCACCGGATTTATCTACCAGCTGTAGATCAAACTATATGGTATGAATGGTTGAGCAGCGGGTTCTAGGACGTGCATTGTCCTTATAATATAATTGCACAAACGTATCAAATGTGAGCAGACACCCTTATCATATCGTTTTATCTAATGCGAACACTATTTGGTGCTTCAAACTTGCTAATGTATTCTGCATAATACCATTATTTCGTTTCCCAAAATGGCTCTTTCAAAAATGATGCCGTCTATTTGTTTTTGAGATGTCTATTTAAATGGATTATGGTGGATTGCTGTCTACTTCAAAACAACATTCTGGTTGAGAAGGATTTATAAAGCATCGAATATTTAAAATATATGCATATGTAGAATGTTATATGTATTTACTTTTATTAACGGATTATTATATTGCAAATGTGTTACTTTGTTCTTATTTCAATCTTTCTTGAACATCAATATTTCAGTCACAGCAATATTTATATAATATGGTTCTGAAAACAATGTATATGTATTGATAATCAGTTAGAATTATAAGTGGGTTTTTTTTTTTTACATATGCTTCCTAATTATATATTTTTCCCCTATTTCCCTGTTTTAAATAGATCATCATTAATAGGATTTCATTTTAATGAGGGGTGCTGAAAAGTTGTTGGCTTTGAGTAAAAAGGATCAGTTAATTATGATTTTATTCAACATATTCCCCTCTCAGATTTACACAATTATTGCAGCAGTACTTCAGTTTTATAAGCTCTGTAAAAGAACTTGGATGGTTGGGCCTTCAACCAGCTCTTTCACGACACCCTTAAAGCCAGGAACGTTTCAGCACCCCCCTCTGGAATTAAAACAAAAGATAGGATTGTAGTAGAGCCTGAGAACCACAGCAACAGCAAATATTCACTATAGAAGAATAACTTTTAACGTTGTTATATTTTCAGATCCCACTGAAATTCTATAAAACTTCATAATAAAAAGAGCAAAGCAGAAAACAGAAATTTCATTATCAAAACTGAAAATGAATTTGACAGCCGGTGAATATTCGGACATTTACCAAGGTGGAATGTATGATGACAGTTATGATCTTTATTTCTACGAGGACCTCGAAAAGTTGAGACTTCCTGGAGTGCAAGAATCTTACTTCTGTTTAACAGTCACAGTTTACAGTTTAACATTTTTACTCGGATTACTGGGAAACTCGTTGGTGATTTTTGCCGTGTGTGGCGATCGCAAGCCACGTAGTGTAACATCTTTATTCATGGTTAGTCTTGCCGTTGCTGATTTGATGTTTATACTGGTGTGCACACCTTATGAATTGGTACGTTATTTCAAACCGCACGCAGAGGGTGGAGCACCAGTTTGCAAATTAGCATCCTTTGTGGATATGCTGTCAGCAGTTGCCTCCATTTTGAACTTGACATCAATTAGTGTCGAGAGGTAAGTGACACATTAACTCATTCAATGGATCAGTACTATATATTTTTATATTTTTCTCGGGCTTGTATTTAATATTTATTTTCAGGCCAGAACTCAGTGTGAATAATAATCGAAGACGTTCAAACTATACTAGAGTTAGGGTTACTTTATTTAGTGTTTTCTATTTTACGATATTAAAATGTTATTTGGGTAAATTTTGACTGCTAACTTTAGCATTAAGTGGGACTGTGCAGATGCCATTTACCTATTGTTAAATTACACGACTCGATTACATTTTTTATAACGGATCTCCGTCGTTTGACGATTCATTTGTGTGATCAACTAAATAACCAGTACCAGAATTAACACTGAAGGACATTACATTTAGTGCGAAAGGCCATTAATACTAGTTTACATAAAATAAATTTTGACGAATGGTGTTACTATTCCGACTGGTACGCTATTTTTTTCCATAATAAACCACCAGAACGAACAAACACAAATAGCATTCTTTCCAACTTTACAGACCGCATTCGTAATGATCCCAAACATAGATCACTTGCGCAACGAAATTATCATAGAATAAAAAGAGACCTGGACATGTGAGTGACACGATCGCTTAACACAATCACTAAACCTCACAGTATCTTTCATCCACACGACCAACACCATTCTAAAAGGCAACTTTTCCCTAATCAATCTAGTGAAACTTTAAAAAAATGAAGCACAATTACGAAAATAATAGTAGCAGCAATAATCTTGTTAGTACATATTAATGTCATGAGATGCATTTCAATACAGATGAAGGTAAACGAAAAATAATCCAAACACTGATCGTGTCTACCACTTTTGACTTCACTGTGGATACCAGCGGATATATACAGCAAATCAAAAAAGACATGAAGTTAGTATAATATTATTATACTTCTATGCTGCATCTGGTAGTATTAATTACTGCATAATATGTCACACATTATGTTACTAAACTAGATAGCGCCATAAGATATCTATACCTTTGTGCTATATTTTCATGTTTTGAGTATTCTATATCATAATAATAGTTTCTATTATAAGCACAAGGACTGGATTTTGTGGGGAGGGAGACAATCGATTACAACGACCCCAGTGTTTCACTGGTATTTAATTTATCAACTCTGAATGGATGAAAGGCAAAGTCGAACTCGGCAGAATTGGAACTCAGAACGTAGCGACGAGCAAAACACCGCTAAACATTTCGTCCAGCGTGCTAAGGATTCTGCCAGCTCACCGCTTTCAATAATAACAATGATGATAATAATAATAATAATAATTATCCTTTCTACAACAGGTATAAAACCTGGAATTTTGAAGGGATAGAGCTAGTCGACTACATCGACCCCAGTGCATGACTGATACTTATTTCATCACTGCCCAAAGGATGAAAGCTAAAGTCAACCTCGGCAGAATATGAACTCAGAATGTAAAGACGGACGAAATGCTGCTAAGCATTTTATTCAACGTCCTAATGATACTGCCAGCTCACCACTTTAATAATAATAACGATAATACCGTCAATGAAGCAGCTCATACAAAAGCAATGAATGAATTCTGACGGAGTATTGGTGGGTGTATACGGTAGAAATTTAATGCTTGACAGTATTTTAGTTTCATACCGCCACGTTGTCAGTGGAAATGAGCTAGGGTGTGTTTTGTCGGTAGGCAAATGCCACACTCAAATATTTCTCGACTTCAGAAACCCGTGAATTTAGGGAACAAGAGTGAGAAAGCCTTTGGCAAAAATCATGCTCCCAAACCACAAGTTTCTGAGTTCAGTACCCTTGCGTGGCAACATGGGCAAGTGTCTTCTACTATAGCCTCGAGCAGACTAAACCCTTATGAGTGGATTTGGTAGACGGAACCTGAAAGAATCCCGTCGTGTGTGTGAATAAATATATATATATATATATATATATATATAAATCAGTATGTGTTTGTGTTTTGACTAACACATACATTTCCACAATTCTCAACCGATTTTCACCAACATTTACACACACACATTACTTATGTTCCAAGGATGGTCATGGACTATAACATATTGTCCAGAGCTCCCACGTAAATGGACAAACCGGGCAAAGAGGTGGTTTACACGTTTTTTTTTTCTAATTCGTTGTATGTAAATAGGTTTTCTAAGTAGGGTTTTCTATACATTTTGAATCTATATGGTCGTATATTGGCATTAAAGAATATTTTTTAGTCAGTTTTCACATTTTTTAAATTTTTTATTTGTATGTTGTAATTGTTTATTATTACCTCGTTAGAGAGTATCATCAAAGTGATAGGATTTTGTCTATTTATTTCGAGTGTCCACCTGCGACGGTGATTAAATTGACTAGGAACTGTGTATGCGATGAATATCCAATAGCAATCAATCTTAATCTCCATATTTAAACTACATCAAACTTTGGAAAGCTTACCTTTACCTATTCTGAGTTACTTGAAAGGTGATGTACCCTTTCTTCACTTCTATTAGTCGATACCTTTGTTTACCTACCGATGCGTTGTTTCACTTTAAATATGCTTATTTACTCATCCATTACGATATTTCTAACGCAACATTTTTTCACTGCGAACTGCTAAAGATTCAAAGCAGCATTCGTGAACTGAAGTCAAACTCTTCCCGTTGTCATTTTTCGTTACCTGAAGTCAATTTCAGAGTGGTCGTACAGTGTACGCACATAGCAAATATATTTTTTTAACTCTACTTTTTCAAGTAGATATAATATTGCCATTTTTAAAGTACCAATCATACTTCTCTCCGAAAATAGCTCAAATTGCTGTTGAATAAAATAAACTCGCAGAGGGGAAGTTTCAATGTCTTCCTTCAATATTCATGCACTATTTATGAGGCTGATTCAGACAAGAAATTTCGCTTACATATAAAACGACTATGTTTTGTAGCCATTAGCCGTAATCTAGTCACAAAACACTTCAATAGTTCTACTTTGCATCGCTTTCAAACCGATATGTTCTTTGGTCATTAAAGTGCAACGACCTCCACAATAACCAGCCTTTAATTTGCTTTTCGATTCCTAGGTTAACCGGAAGCGTAGATTGCCGGGCTACTCATAAACCTTGTCGGTAGTTCAATTATTTGGTGCAAAAAATATCACCAAAGCAACATAAACTGTCCAAAGGACGGGTACTTTTGCTAGTATATATATATATATATATATATATATATATATATATATATATATATATATATATATATATATATAGTGTGTGTGTGTGTCTCCCCTCCCAGTATCGCTTGACAACCGATGTTGGTGTTTTTACGACCCCGCCACTTACCAGTTTGGCAACAGAATCTGATGGAATTAGTACTAGGCTTCCAAAGAATAAGTCTTGGATTTGATTTCGCTGACTAAAAAAAAAAACTTTAAGGTGGTGCTCCAGTATATGGCCGCAGTGAAATGACTGAAACAACTAAAAGAAGAAAGGAGTATGTCTACTTCGGCAATTGAACGTTCTGAGACCAATCAGAATCGGGTTTCGATAACTTGCTTTTTGTATCCTACTGCCGTTGTCGATTAAGTCACTATCAGTTATTTAACAAGTATGCATCGATGGTAAACCTCATCTGGTGTGATGATCATAGTGGTTCCGATTCTTGTTTAGAGGAATTTACTTCACTTCTATAGAGTTAATGCAAAACATAAAGCCACTTATCAAACACATTGTTCCTCAATTCTTTTATTATAGATTTCTATCAATATAACATATTATTGAAAAGTAATATTTATTGCCACATCAATATGGCTGTTCGACCATCCTACCGTTTTAAACCCCAGGACGCGTTGTATAGTGAAACTGTACACCCCTCCCGGTAAAAAAAAAATGTGGTAGTAGGCAGCCATTATAAATAGACCAGTAGCCGGTCGACAGAAAAAGGTCGAAGGTCAGGAGTACATGTAGACTGAATTTATGCTTGTTGAATTGTGATCATGGTTATTGAACTTGTATTTTTCGTTGAACTGTTGAAGATTTTGTGTGGCTTCCCCATTTATGGGTGAAGCAGAGAATATTGGAAATGTGCAGTCGCAAACTGGAAGCTATGCTGCAGTAACAGGCAGAAACCTATCGGCCGAGCTCTTGCAGATAAGAGATTTGGAAGTCGGAAATAAAGACTTCTAGAAATTTAACCAACTATTGAAGAAAGAAGGTGATAGCCTGAGGCTAACGCTAGCAAAAGAAACAACAGAGAAGGCAGAGAGAAAGACAATAACCTACCGTACGTTAAATATAGCTACAAATAAAATAGAAATTGATAATGTCGACGAGATAGAGGAGTGCTGGAAGGATATTAAAGACGTAATAACGTTTTTTAATATAGGAAGAAAATACGGCACGGTGGAGGTACGCTTCGTTAATGAAAACGAAGCGAAAAAATACTCCACCGTAGCCTTGAAATCATCGATATGGGCACTACTACCGACGTACTGCGGAAT
>NC_142936.1:41391367-41421367 GCF_046866305.1 Octopus bimaculoides
TATATATATATATAGTATATTATATATGTATATACATATATATATATATATATATATATATGTATATACATATATATATATATATATATATATGTATATACATATATATATATATATATATATATATATATACATATATATATATATATATATATGTATATACATATATATATATATATATATATATATGTATATACATATATATATATATATATATATATGTATATACATATATATATATATATATATATATGTATATACATATATATATATATATATATATATGTATATACATATATATATATATTATATATATATATATATATATATATATATAAATAAATAAATATACATATGTATAGATAGATAGATATACATATGTATAGATAGATAGATATACATATGTATAGATATACAGATACACATATGTATATATATATATATATATGTATAGATATATATATGTACATATAAATGTAAATATATATGTATACAAATATGTATATATAGATATATATATATACGTATGCATATGAGTACATATATATATGTATACACACACACATATATATATGTGTGTGTGTGTGCATGTATACATATGTATATATATATATTTATCCATATATGTGTGTATATATGTGTACATATATATATATGTATATTTAATGTGTATCATTTCCCTTTATTTTATGAAAAAAAATGTCTAGATGGGCTATTTTCATTCAAAAGCTGTCAGCGTGGTTCACCCAAACACTAAATAAGCTTTCATAAAAACAAAAGAGAAAAGACGTTACACAGAATAATGAAAATATAACAATGATGTTGCCATTTTGTGCAGATCAGCTGGGAAAAGTTTTATCGAAATAGATTCCCAGAAAACCGATAAACCTAAATTTCACTCCTAAGCTATTAATGTGGTTCTTGGTGTATATCCTTACATATATGTATGTGTGTAAATATATTTATATCTCTGTGTCAGCGTGCTTGTGTGACATCGTATTTATGCTTCTGTACTTATAGAATATTCACACTCATGATTTTGTTTGGAGTGGAAGTCTATACCGCTTATATTCAAACTTCTAAAATCACTCCATCTATAATGTTTTATGTATGATTTTTCACAAAAAATTCAATCAAATTATTATGATTGATGAATTCAGTAACATATTTCAAGTTTGTATATTATTTTAAATTAATTTTGTCTGGAAAATTCTCAACAAATTGTTTATTTTACCATAGGTAAAATGAATTTCTGTGTTAATTTCTGAGCTGAAAGTGGTCTCCTTAACCTGAACAGCTTCTTGCACTGAATTTGAGTTGTACCGTATCTTTACTAAATTCATAGATCTTTTAGTACTTTGAAGTTTCTGGTGTCGTAAAATAATTGTAATCAGTTATTTAGAGAAGTTGGTGTTGTATTCCTGTTGTATCCCGGGATCTCTATGGTTTGTCTTTTTCATTTATTTAACTCTTTAGTATAAATACTGGCCACATCCACCCAAAATACTCTGTTTTATGCTCAAACTGGCCAGATTTTGCCTTTCACACCTACTTTATACTGTCACTGTAAAAATAATCATATCACCAAAATCCCAATGCCATGATATCACACATGATTAATTTAAAACAAAGTGAAGAAAATAAGCGTTGCATATGACATACTAACGATTAGAGGTGTAAAAAGATCCCTGTGGATAATGAGACCGGTATATTTATGTACTATTTTCTTTGTGGATGTAGTGCTCGGCCGATGTACTGTGGTTTGGACGGCGTTTATGGTTTTGTAGTGAAGAGTGGTATCACCTAGATAGATGTGTGCCGTGTTAACAATCACGTAGCGCTTCGAGCGAAACCATGGATGACAGATTGAGCATGTCTGATTCCAGTTAATGCATATTAGACGAACTGACGAAAGTTGTGTTGATGACATAGCTTTCAGTGAAGCTCTTAAGGCTCTGGTGTGGTTTGGTTTTAAGAAATGCTACGATAGCTCACTGAAGATTGAGTGACATTTTAAGTGGTGAAGAATGCGTTTACTAATGGCTAGTATCATCAACTTTGAAATGTTGGGAGTAAAGGCGTATTTTTGCATCTTTCGCTTTTGCTTATAGTAAAATGTGATTTCTTTCTTCATCTGTTAAGAAGACTATTATTGAATGAGAAAATACGTTCACAATTCTATGGGGTAGTTCCAAGACAAACAGCATAAGAGTATTGAAGACGTCACTTTTGGGATCCTCACTCTACTGGAGACATTGAAGTTGTTTTCACACATGGTAACTCTGTACGTTGTAGTATGACAGAGTGCATAAGATAAATTTGGATGTAATTTTATATTTATGTTTAGTGTGAAGCTAGGTACAATGATTTCTATGCAGAGGATTTCGTTAACTTTCGTTAACAGGGCTATCATGAGTAAATATTTGTAAAGTGCATTATCCATAGGTGTTACGTTTCTCAAGAAATCTGAAATCTCTACGATAATTTGGAGGGTAAGAGAAGCCCAAACTTAAATATATGAGAATACTTTGTCGTTATAAGGCAACAATAATATAATATCAATAATATGATATATCTAATGCATACTGAACGCCAATTACAATTCGTTTCCATTTACCTACTACCACAATTTTATTACTAGCTTCTTTTAGCACTTCATTATAATCTTACATGTTACAACTCTTGCTGTCAACAAACCTATGTGAATCTATTACCAAAATTACAGATGGTTCCAATATTGGATAAAATTGGTTTATTTGTTCTTCCATCAATTGTTTATATATCTCATTGGTTTAAATTACCAATACTCTAAAATACCTTTCTTCCCATTTTAGATAGTTAGCTATATGTAATCACTAACATTGACAATGGTTTTGATTTAATTCGTCTCGTCCTCCTCATTATTATTATCATTATTATTATTGGTTTCCAATATTTGATATGCATGCTAAATCAACATCTTTGCGCCTGCGCATATTTTTGCCTCTGGTTGCATATATGTGTGTATAAGAGGAACAAGATTTAAGAAATATTCTGTTGCATAACGCTTAAAAGGAAAGGAATTAGAAAACTTGAATGTGAAAAAAAAACTGGCGTGTTGCCAGATAGGAATGCTGTTCTATGATGGCATTAAGAAATGAGAGGGGCGAGATGTTTGTATTTGGAGTTTTTAGCATATTGGGCAAGTGGTGTGAGTGGTGTGTTGGGGTGTTTATTGGTGAGAAGAAATGTGTAAAGTGTAGATTATTGTGGTGTGAGTTACTAGGGTGTGAAGCGTTGGTTTGTGTGTGAGTAGAGCGTGGAAGTGAGGACGTTAGAGTGGGCGCAAGTTTGGGGTAAACGGGAAGGCAAGAGGTTCTAATAGAAATGCAAGCACAAGTATTAGCTTGAGAAGGTCTCACGTGAAATATATGTATAAACAAAGGAGGCGAAAATGTGAAACAATTTGGGAGTTCAAGGAAAAAAAAAGAAGAGTAATAGAAAAATTAGAGAGAAAATAGAGAAAAAATTACTTACAGAAATGTTGTGTAGAATGTAGTGTCTTAAGTATAGCAAATGAAAATTGCTTAAGTAAGGCACAGAGAAAGGCAAGAGGAAAAGTATGAACGTACGTGTAGTGGTGTAAAGTGTTATGTCACGGAAGAAAGAAAATAATTTTTTATCAGTGTTTTTCTCCAATTTTACCTTATTTCCTGTCATTTCTTTCCACAAGCTCACCATTTTTCTCAATTTCCCTTCTCTTGTTCTTTTATTCCTTCCATCTATCATCACACGCGTATACCATTGCACACACATGCCTCTTGCCTTCCTTTGGTTGCGCCAGCTACTACCTCCTCACTTCTGTCCTTTACTTACACTGTATTGTGTTAAACACACACCAACACTGCACACACCCACTAACCTAACAGTTGATCTCCAGAAAAGAAATGTATAAACTTCATCCAGGTAAACAAGAACTTGACTTGTTTTTCACTTTGTTCTATATATCATTACGCTTTAGAATCCACCAATAGTTTTCAGATGCACCAGTGTTCATATATTTAGTTTGCTTGTTTGTTTCTGAAATTCATTCCATATTTTCTTTTATGGAAATGTCGTTGGTTAATAGACTCTCGGTATGTGTATGAAAATGATGAGAAACATTCCCAACGCAGTTATCTTCTTTTTTTTCTAAAGTACATAGGATTGATGACCACATTATAAAATGTGTCTTTTCCATTATGACTGGGTGTGATTGGGGAAGGTTTGAGTGGAGGGATTTCCAAATGTCATGGGCACTTTCAGACCTGGTGGAGCCCATCCCTCGCAGGTTTTCTCATGGCCGATTACTTCCAGAAGAGGGAAAGATAGATAAGAGGAAGAGAAGAATTAAAACAAGATCACGTCTACTATTTTATATTAACAACCTCGAAAAGGGGAAAACCAAAGTAGACTTCAGTGGTATTTGAAATCAAAGGGTAGAGAGACGGAGCGCTTGCAGCAAGCCAATTTCTTCCACACTCTAAAGCTACGAATCGTCTGCCTTTTAAAAGATGTTCTACTTACACTCCATCCCATGCTTCTGGTAACGTTTATCTCATCGAAAGCTGATATTTCATCTTTTATGTCACCTCGTGCAATTTTTTCATTAACCTCTCTCTTGTAACTAAGTGTCTTCTAATTACATAGGGTCTAATAATGTTGATTTCGGTAATATTATAGTGTGTTTATGTACTTTATACCTCGAGTCTACTTCATCAGCGATAGAAACTGTTTTCCCATTTTTAGAATCTGAAACGTTTCAAAAATAATAACTGATATAATTTTTCTGAATTTGAAGTTTCATCATTTACGATTCTGACCGCAGGTATTGCTTCTCCAGTTTTCAGCTAACCTTCCTTTATCATTTTACAGCAAATACACACGCAAGTTCACATATTCTACAGACAAATAACAGAAATATAATGAAATAATAATTCATACAAGCATCTTCAAACATAGCTTTCGTTTTAAAGCACACGCCATATTTAGATTTAACCTTTGGCGACTCATATTTGCATCATAGTTAAATCACATTCGAACATTGTGCTACTTATCAATTTCTTTTATATATATATATATATATATATATATATATATATATATGAACTACTCTGGCTTCATAGAAGTGTACAGAAATTAGTGTCAATAAAACTAGGGTATTAAAAATGTTTATAGCAAAATAGAATTGTTTGAGCAGGAACTTTTTTGATTTTTGTTTAATAGCGCAGCTATTTGACTATATTTGATTCGAGAATTATAACTGTGACTTTATGAGATATAATTTTCACTTTTACCGGCTTCAGCCATGCTTTATTATACGTGAATCAGAAATAAATATTTAACCATTACACTATTTCTTTTAAACAAGAACTAAATGAAATCACACACACCTGCACTCACTTACACACACACATACACATTTGCTATACTGTTCTACCGTATAAGTTTAGCGAACTAACTCTAATTATTGATAGATGTAAATATCTTGTTTATATATGCAATGTCAGGGATAAGGAAAATAAGTAACAGATTTGTTAAAATTTCAACACCAACTAATATGATAGCCAGTGATTAACGCACGCTGAGGATGGGTAACCACCCATAGACTTGAGTCCGTATGTATCACGTGAGGCTAGAGATGGAAGCGATGACCTCCCTCACAGACTGTGTGTCGTTAGCCAGCTGGAGAAGATGTCTTCCTGGGACAAAAAACAACAGTAGCACTGTCCTGTATAGGATGCCACATTTTGTTGGCAAATATATTTTACGATTCCGTACTATTACTGTTTATATCTCGCTCAGAGATTTAATATAACATGCCTCTCTCTTTTACGAGATCAGCGACAGTGAGTCGCTAGAAAATTATGTAGTATTTTGCGAGTGGAATGAGTTTTCATCACTATCCAGCGATTAACATACGCTGAAGACGGGTAACCACCTAGAAACTACAGTTTATATCTATTGGTTTTAATCAATACCCAGCAGACAGGAGTAATGTCCCTTAACTTAATATACAATATTTTTGTAGTAAGGTGTGAGACCAGTGGAATTAGTTTAAATTGTCTTGGGATATCATCAGCAACAGTGTAGTTTAGTATAGAATTTATACATGACACTGCATCATCTATTATAATAATACTCTAGTGTTTTTCTCCGTCATAACATATGAATGAGAAAGGATAGGGTGATAAATGAATAAGGAAGGAAGGGTTGATGGCAAACTGGTAGAATGGTGAACAATCAACGCTGAAAAGAAAAATCGTACAGCGTTTCAACTCTGTGTGTGTATATGTTTGCATGTGTGTGCGTGTACAAGCGAAGTATGTATGTCAATGTACGTAAACATTGACAAGTTGATTTACCATCCATATTTATATATAACGTACTACAATTAGCCGTCATTTTTGACGGTACGGGGCCAGTTAGTATATATATATATATATATATATATATATATATATAAATTATAATACAGGGTATCAAGAGATACCACCACGCTGAAAAAATAGCAGTCAAATCCTGACTCTAAAACCGCAATAAATGTCCGCATGGCACGATTAGCGGACATTTATTGGCCATGCGGACATTTATTGTGGTTTTAGAGTCAGGATTTGACTGCTATTTTTTCAGCGTGGTGGTATCTCTTGATACCCTGTATTATAATTTTAAATAATTATTACCTTTGATGGTTTTTATTCCCATGCTGACCACTTGATAAGATCAATATTTTAAATATCGATCTTATCCTTATTTATATAAATATATATATATATATATATATATATATATATATATATATATATATATATATATATATATATATATGACACAAACACCTGTGTGTATGCGCGTGCATCTGTGTGTCTTTGTTTTTTTTGTGGTGTATATAATTTTATATATATATATATACACACACATGTATGCATATCCCATGTTTATACTTATGTATTGCCTAACATGTACAAAGAACAATGTTGATGGATGAGCACTTCAGTGATATTAGAAACAGCCGCAATTAAAATTAGCCAATATATTTTGCTTAAAATTTTATTTATAACTTGTATAAAATAGCTAATTATAGCTTAAAACATTTCCCGAGACTAATTACCATGTGTGTAATTCTGTTGAAAGCGAGTAAATGAGTAGGTTGTTAAAATTACATCAGCTGAAAAAAGAAGAACAGAAGATGCATTAAAAAAATCATACAGAAGAAACTCATTTTGCTTTTGTCTGTTCATTTGTTTATAATGACATTCGTATTCGTCAAGAGACAATAAAACATGTTTTGTTCCTTGTGGACTAAAGAACTGTCAATAAACTTTGCATCGTCGACCTTTTTAGATGCTGCAAAGTTCGATTGCTGTTGTATTAGATCATTAACTAATATTGATTATTATATTTTAAATATTTTTGCATATTCTCCCAAGCATAAGCTGTGCTGTATTATATAGAGGCTAAATAAAACCTCTGCGCGTGTATACACACACATGCACACACACACACACACACACACACACACGCACATATATATATATATATATATATGTATATATATATATATATATATATAGATATATATATATATATATATATATGTATATATATATTATCTATGTTCTCTTAGACGACCCACGTGTATATATATACATGATTGTCCAAAAGTCACCTGAGAGTAAACCTAAAAAATTTAATTCCAAGATTTATTTATGTTTAACAACTGAATGAATTTCATAAAAGCATCTAAATACGAAATATCATGAAAGTTCTTCAGACTGAAGTTCTTCTTGAATGACACATTTTTCCATTCGAGCCATTACAGAATTACAGATAGTATTTATGGAATTTTGATTTACTATCTGGTGACTTTTGGCCAACCCTGTATATATATATATATATATATATAACGTTGACCACTAAAGTGGACATTTAATGTGCTAGAAATAGACCACATTTTGTGTCTACTAAGACCTAAATTGTTCTCGAAACAAAATTCAGCGAAATACCAAAATGTATGCGGGCAAGACAGTAAAAATTACAGAAATAAAGCATTATTACCCACGAACCGGTTTCGAAATCAACACTCTTACCGAATGTCTGTTTCTCTTCAGCATGAACTGTAATGGAATCGTAATTCTCAGAATCCTATACAAGTTGCTCACCGCCAGAGGTAAACGTGTACATGGTTCTGTTAATTACAACTTAATTGCAAAAATCAAGTCTTCATTTTGGCGCGCTAATTCCGGGAATATGTCTGCAGAAAATAGTTACTGCGTCGCATATATCCACTTTGAGAACTTGGTTATGGTTAATCAAATTAAAACATAGGGTAAAAAATCATATATTAATTAATATCGATTTATTACCAAGAAGCTAGCACATTTAAAGAATCAGAGAGATTCAGAAAAAATATCTGAGATCTTAGGGGATTAAAGTATATTTTTATATATAACGTTGACCACTAAAGTGGACATTTAATGTGCTAGAAATAGACTACATGTTGCGTCTACTAAGACCGAAATTGCGACGCAGTAACTATTTTCTGCAGACATATTCCCGGAATTAGCGCGCCAAAACGAAGACTTGATTTTTGCCATTAAGCTGTAATTAGCAGAACTATATACACGTTTACCTCTGGCGGTGAGCAACTTGTATAGGATTCTGAGAATTTTGATTCCATTACAGTTCACTCTGAAGAGAAACAGACATTCGGTAAGAGTGTTGATTTCGAAACCGGTTCGTGGGTAATAATGTTTTATTTCAGTAATGTTCACTGTCTTGCCCGCATACATTTTGGTATTTCGCTGAATTTCGTTTTGAGAACAATCTAGGTCTTAGTAGACACAACATGTGGTCTATTTCTAGCACATTAAATGTCCACTTTAGTGGTCAGCGTTATATATAAAAATATACTTTAATCCCCTAAGATCTCAGATATTTTTTCTGAATCTCTCTGATTCTTTAAATGTGCTAGCTTCCTGGTAATAAATTGATATTAATTAATATATGATTTTTTACCCTATGTTTTAATTTATATATATATATATATATATATATATATATATATATATATATATATATATAATATAATATACATACCAATTAACTAATTTTGGCGTCCTATACAGGACGGTGCTATTGTTGTTTTTAGCCCCAGGAAGACATCTCCGGCTGGCTAATATTTGCGAGGGAGGTCATCACTCCCATCTCTAACCTTACGTGATACACATAGACTCGAGTTCCTTGGTGGTTACCCGTTCTCAGAAATATATATATATATATATATATCATATAATCTCCAGTCGTTAGAAGGTGCATTTCTGGAATTTCTTGCTGAACAACCACACGGTTGATTTGTGTATAATGATCAAATCTTTGTGTTCACATAAGCTTACTCCCTCCATCAAATCGACATTATCTGTACAAGTATAAAAAAAAAAACTTCCACATGTCAGATGATGAAATGATCACAGAACAGCGTGATTTTGAAGTGTTTTGCTCAAGAACACAACACAACACCCGGAATGCGATTCGAGACGATCTCACACTCGAGAATGCAGCACTATACCCACTCTGCTATGCGCCTTTATATATATATATATATATATATATATATGTGTGTGTGTGCGTGTGTGAGTGTGTGTGTGTGTGTGTGTGTGTGTGTGTAGAAGGTTAAAAAGGAACACACGATTTGATATATATGGTAAAAAAGCAAGGTAGAAAATGCTAAAATAATTCTATTAAAGACATTTCAGTACCGGTTTCAGATATTGAGCCTTTTTCAAATGTAAGTATGGAAAACAATTAAAGCCTTTTAAAAGAATATTTGCATAGTATTCCAATACAAGGGACATTTTCCTTGTTCCTGCCTGTCTCTGCCTCTCTTGTTTACACTTGTGTGTTCGAGGCAGGCAAAAACAAGGAAAATGTCCCTTGTATTTGAATACTATGCAGATATTCTTTTAAAAAACTTTTCTTTAAATTTTTCCAAAATTTAATTGTTTTCCATACTTACAGCTGAAAAAGTGGCAATGACTGAAACCGGTGCTGAAATGTTTTTTATAAAATTATTTTAGCATTTTCTACCTTTACTTTATATATATATATATATATATATATATATACATATATATATATATATATATATATATATATATATATATATATATATATATATATATATCAGAGAGAGTGTAAGAGAAAGGCATATCAAATACCATGCAACTTGAATTCTTAATTCATTAGAATTATTCCCACCTCTAGTATGATTATCATAATTACTAAATGGCAATTAATAATAGCTCCACTTGAGTAGGGCAGGTGATTTCGAGATTTATAAAAAATTGATATGTTATTAAAGAAAATTAAAGGCGTATTGACTGAAGATAAGGGAACAGTTGTAGTCGCGTGTTTCACGCTCAAGAGCCGTAAACCGGCACGACAATTGTACAACCTGCAGAAATGGGCATATATTTATACAAAAAAAAAAAAGAATAGAAAAGTAGACAAATTGCAAAAATTAAACAAAAATGGAAATAACTCAGTGGCATATCTGTGTGCGCATATGGCCGTACACACACAGTGATAAAGTTGAAGAGAGAGGGAGAGAAACATAAGTGTGTGTGTGTGTGTGTGTATGTGCGTGCGTGCGTGCGCGTGTGCGCGCGCGTGTATATATGACTTCAGGTCACTTCAGATGTGTAACCACACACGTGCTTTCGTCGAACTGACGAAGTGCCATGTTCGAAACGTGACACGCCTTTTTCCCCATCTTAAATTGAGCATCAACCTAATGCATTCACTGTATACCTCCTTTTGACCTTTTTTATTTGCTTGTGTGTGTGTTTGAAAGAGAGAGAGAGATTTCATTGTAAAATTTCAGTTTGAAGGTTTACTCAACTGTTTGAATAAGCTGTTAGACAAAACCTTATATCCCAGTCGGTGGAGGCGCAATGGCCTAATGGTTAGGGCAGCGGACTCGTGGTCATAGAATCGCGGTTTCGATTCCCAGACCGGGCGTTGTGAGTGTTTATTGAGCAAAAACACCTAAAGCTCCACGAGGCTCTGGCAGGGAATGGTGGCGAACCCTGCTGTACTCTTTCACCACAACTTTCTCTCACTCTTACTTCCTGTTTCTGTTGTGCCTGTAATTCAAAGGGTCAGCCTCGTCACACTGTGTCACGCTGAATATCCACGAGAACTACGTTAAGGGTACACGCGTCTGTGGAGTGCTCAGCCACTTGCACGTTAATTTCACGAGCAGGCTGTTCCGTTGATCGGATCAACTGGAACCCTCGACGTCGTAAGCGACGGAGTGCCAACAACAACATATCCCAGCCAACACCAATTGTGAATGTGACTATTCTCACTATTAGATAGCCCAATCCGAAAAATGTTCCGTCGTTATTCTTCAAATGTTTATTAAATAGCAAGCTCTCTTTCTCTCTGCCAGTGAGACGTGGAAGAACACCGGAAAAAAATCTACAATGCTACATGTGTTCCACCAAACCTGCTTGAGAAGGACTATATAACTAATGAAGGTATTCTAAACTGACACAACACAAATGAAATCATGAGAGAATGGAGATTAAAATTAGTAAATCACAGAAATTCGGCTTCCAGAAGAAGCCAATGATAAAACAGCTTTCAAATGAACACCACCGAAGGGAAAAAAAAATTCAAAATGAGTAAAAAAACTGGAATCTACATGTCACAGAGCATTCATAACTGATATGAAAGGAGCCAATATCGCCAGGACGGATGCAGAGAAAACACAGCCAAGATAAACCAGTGGCGTTAACTTACTACTTTATGTGCTTGAAAATACGTGTAGAATATATACATATATATATGTGTGTGTGTGTGTGTGTGTGTGTATGTGTGTAATCTTACAAGATTAAACTGTGTCTTCTTTTAGATCAAAGCTAGAATTTATTCTTAAATCTTGTATCACAGAATTAGCGTTAGCAGTTACTAAGTATAATTGATTATAGACTTAATATAAAACTTGCATTATCTCAACGGGTTCTTAACAGAATACTGTTTGCACTGCTTCTCACTGGAGTTGGGAAAATATCAGAGTAAGTTACAATAATGGATTGGTTCAGATGCTTATATTTTTCTTCTTTAAATAGTCACTTTCCTCCATTCTTAACCATAAATCAATGGTATCTAATCTTGATATCTGCTGATCTGGTGAATAAAGTTGAACAACAAACGAATATGCTTTGCAATAATTATTTTAGTCTTTCTAAATTCTACTTTTAATTCTTCCTGAGATAATATTTGCCTTTCATTTCTGCGATGCACAAAAGAAAAGAACAAAAATCATTTTTGCATGGGAGTCAATTTTATTGTCTAAATATTTACCTCAAATTGTTGAACTGGACAGATATCTAGAGAGTCAGTTAGATTGCCTTGCGGTATACATTCTGTCTCTTTACGCTCCGAGTTAAAAAAAAAAAAATCCTTGGGTCTACTTTATATCCCGTCCATTTGGGGGCGATAAATAAAGCACCAATCTTGTAATGGGTTGATTCTTCACTCTTCTTCCTTTATTCTGTGCTTGTATCCAACTATTTCTTCCAGAAATAGGCTGTGGTCAGAATTAGAACAAAGTAGGCTTTCTCAGGTCCAAAATTTCTAATGACATGCACCTCAGTCAGGATTTGAGGTGGCAAGGTAAGAAAATTTACCCTTACTGAAATTGGATTAGGCTAATTGATATCAGAGGCTTTCACTTGCGTTAGCACAAACTATGTGACAAGAATGAACGATTCTACATCACTATTTGAATTGAAGTATAACACCTCAACTCATATTTGTTATAAATGGAGTATGTCACTGCTTTATGTGACATGTTCTGACAAAATTGGTATCTTTTAGTATACTCAAAGAAGAGCTGTCATCTATGCCCCTTCCCTCAAACGTTGACTTTGTACTTAAGTAAAATACTGGTACTGTGCCAAGCTAAATGTCAATTTTATGTCTAGCGGATTTCATCCATATTTACGTTCTGAGTTCAAATTCCGCCGAAGTCGATTATACCTTTTATTCTTTGGAGTCGATAAAATAAGTACCAGTTGAGCAAGTGGAGTTGATATAATCGACTTATCTACTCTCCCGAACTTCCTGGCCTTGTGCCAAAGTTTGAAACCGATATAATTCGTAGCTACTGGTCGATCACTTACCTCGATAACCTTGTTAGTGTGCTTTATCGAATGTTGGTTCTTAGATTAGTAAAGAGAAATTAATTTTATTAATGTTTAGAGTTGTGCAAATAAGAATCTGCGACAAAATCAATTAAGTTTCTTCAGTTACTAATGACAAATAAACAAGTATAGGAGTCCTAATTTCTCAGTTCTTACTCCAATTACAAATTATTTCTAATGTTTTTGTCTGAGTATCAAACTATCAGTATTGTTATTGCATATTAAAAGAATAGAAATGTAACAGTACATAGGCTGGTGTCTCGCTACACTGATTCCCGATTGGATTTGGGTATCATATCACTAATGCACTGTAATAGGACGATCAGTAATATACATTGCTCGTCAAGGTGGTGAGTTGTCAGAATCGTTACCGAATCGAACAAAATTCTTAGCAGCATTTCGTCCGTCTTTACGTTCTAAGTTCAAATTCCGCCGAAGTTAGACTTTGCCTTTTGTCCATACGGTGTCAATAAACTAATTACCAGTAGAGGACTGGTACTATCGCCCACGAAATTGATGGCCTTGTACCAAAATTTGAAGCCAATATGTACTGCACGTTGAGGCAATAAGCTATTGATCTTCAATTTACAAACAAAGATCGCCATTTTGAAATAGCTCTCCGGCAAAGCAACTCATGAATCGTGCACGAGAGACCATTTCCATGGGGAAAATATAATTACTAGTTTTATTTAATCAACTCTTAGGATTTGTATTACCTTTTCCAGCCAACTACTCTTTTCGTAAGGGTGTAGATGGCAATTGATTGAAATTCGAACCAAGACTCGGAAGCAGTTATGAGTTGGGTATCTAGCTTCACCCAGATCTGGGCCCGAAAGAATTTATCCAAGAAATTCTGAACGTAATTGGCGTATGCCAACATTGCTTCCTTTATAACTTAGCACAAGCTCCAGTTCTTTTCTAACTGTATTGGAAGCTTCTCGTTTTTTTTTCCTGTGAACGAAAATCATTCCTCTGGCCAAGCGGTCCATTTGCTGCCAACATACACAGCAAATCAAGCTTAGTTTTGATGATGAGTAGATCCATGCGAGTGCTGCACCCCCCTACATAAATTTCTAGACGGTGAGCAGATGCAGCCTCTCTCTGTTCACAGCTCATCACTTTTATGGGACTGCATTTTTATGAATTATATCTGGAATACTGTCAGACACTCATAACCCTACCCCAAATACGTATCGTTGGAAATTCCAAGTTAACATACGTAAAGAACTCGATGATTTTTTAAATTTATAGCTCTCTCTCTCTCTCTCTCTCTCTCTATATATATATATATATATATATATATATATATATATTCATTCGAATTATTACTTCACTTGGCGTAACACGCGGACAAAATAGACAGCAGGGCGCAGGAATAGGCAGAATAGTATTATAAATCCTGTTATATAATACAGATGTTGTAAACTGGTTTCATGATACTAATTATCGGCCCATAAGCCGCAATTTGGATGATGCAATATCGTTTTGTCCTTACTCTTATCGAAATCCGTTTATACCCTTGTTTATATGTTCATCGTATCGAGGACGTTTCCGATAACGCTTGCTAAGGCAACTTAAATTTCTCTGCACTACTTCCGTTCTAAGATTAAGGTGTAGTTTTTCAAGGTTTACTCATTGTTCGTCAAAATTCAATTATATTTGGTAACTAGAATGTTATTCTACTTTTTCTTTGCTTAACTCTACTTTGGTACAAATATAAGACAATTTCTTCTACGACCTAACAGATTTCTTAGCGTGGTATTTTTTTTCTTGATGTTGCTGTTGTTAATTCTAGTCCCACCGATGTCAATTCTGTTTGTCATTCCTTCGGAGCCACCACAATATTATTACTGGTGTTTTTCTCTGTTGAGGAAGCTGTGATGGTGGTGGTGGTGGCAGTAGCAGCAGCAACGCTAGTCTTAGTGTTCATACTGCAGATAGGTCGTGTGTTATTTTACGACACTAAAAGCTGGTCATAAACAATGGCAATGGGTTTTTAAGGTTACTTCATCAGCTCATTTTTCGGAGCTGCTCTCTTAAAATTCTCAAGATTTTTTCAGATTCCCAGTTATGTGATTTCTGCAATGTTCTGTTGTAGTTTCAAGCCGAATTTTCTACTTGGGTGCTTTTAATTTCTTTTTTTGCATATTCGAAGAGTAACCACTACAACCAGCACTATTTCACTTTTCTTCTACAATTCCATGTGCCATACTCGTTTCTGCTAATTTTTCTCCTCGAGTCTTGATATCTCTCAATAACTTTTCTATTCTTCCGTTTCAAAAACTCTGAGATCACCTGGAAATGCTACGTTAGCTATTGTGCATTGTCTTTCCCTTGTGTTGACGCACACAATGTCAAGTATCATTACTTCTATCACTTCCTCAAAACCGAATTTTGAATTCCCATAACAATTTCACTTACTCCTGTCATTCCACTACATTACATTGATGTTAGAAACACCTACCAGCTCTCTTTAAATTATATGTTTCACATAGTTGTCAATGAACATTGTGTTCAGTATTGCCATATGACTTTCTGTATTCTCTTTGTACCAGCTCACTACACTTGCTGTTTCCACCATTTCTACATTAAGTTTTATATGAGGATGATAATGAGATTATCTAGGACTGTCATTATTAGAAATTGATTAATGATATTCTAAGTCGTGAATCACTTGAACAGGAAAGTTAAATAACTTGTATGGTATGTTCTAAGCGCTCGTTCTAATCCTGCACAGATTAAAACTTTAGTTCTCGCCTTTGAGTCTCACTTTTCACGTGTCCGTGGCTTATTTCTTCTGTTATTCATATCTCTGGCATAAAAGGCATACATTGTTTCCTACTATACTACCTTAACTATTTCTCCGCTTCCGATTCTTTTATATTCATCTATATCTATGCAATCAGCCAAATCACACCAAATTATACCAACAGACTTTTATTCTAATCAGTAACAATTCTGAACTACACATCATCCCAGATGAATATCATCGTTTCTTACAAATTCTTCTCATCTTACTAAAATTCTCTCGTTTTCCATAATAAAAACCATAAATCTTATAAAATACAACAACCCAGGGCTTTCTGATCGAAATAATTATTTCGGCGTTTTTCAAACTGATAACAAAACCGTCTGTCAGTTGTCTTTTGAGCAGATCACATTTAAACAAGAGATGCTAATAAAAAAGAAGGTAGGAAGAAAAGCACAAGGAATATAATCAACGTTACAATAACTTGATGTCAAGCAGGCGTAAGCAAGATGTAAATGGTTTACTAAGTGTTTAGTGGTCTATTTTAAAATTCCGATACGATGTACTTCTTAAAATACGATCATAGGGAAAAATGTGTTCAGTATTGTCATCTATTCTCTTTGTGCCAGGTTACTGTATTTGCTGTTTCTACCGTGTCAACAACAAATTCTATATGAGGTTGATAATTAGTCTATCTAGAACTGTCATTATACGAAGTTGATTAAGGGCATAGAACCCATAGAACCCATACATGCCTAGAACCCATACATGCCTATAACCCATACATGCAACAGCATCTTTAACAGACACGATTAAATTACCTTTCCTTGTCTACCTAATGTTAAGTCATATACCAGTAAACAACAGACGACTCAATGTTCTCTAGGGTACAAGTATGATATATTTTTCTTCTGTTTATGAAGCACGGGTTTAGCAGACTATGACAATGACCCTACATAAATCAAACATTATATAGGAAACCTGGAAGGAAAATTTAAATCTATTTATAACAACCTTCTTTAGAATTTTATGCACCGTGATAAGAAACAGTCATTGATACTTTCGACTTTACTCAGGAAACTTAAAGACGAAGGGACCAGTTTCGACATCACATGGAAAATCCCCACCAAAACCAAATCCTGTATTCACAGGTTCAGAAAATGATCAATATGTTCGCTTGAAAAGACTTCAGAACCAACAATAAATACATAAATTCCAGGAACGCAACTTCACCTGTATGTCCGCATTTCACGAAATACATCTTGTCAGAATTTTAAAACAGACCACTAGATACTTAGCAAACCATTAACATGTTGTTTACAGTAATCCCTCGACTATCGCGAGTGTTACGTTCCCTGCGATAGGTGAAAATCCGTGAAATCGAAACATTACTGTATATTTTTGTTACTATTTTTATAATCTGTATATATATATATAATTATTATTATTATTATTATTATCATTATTATAAATGCAAAACAACACCACGTAGCAATCGATTTAAGTTTAAATAATAACCGCGATAGGTGAAGCGCGATATGGGGAGGGATTACTGCACATCTGCCTGACGTTGAATTATTGTAACGCTGATTATCTCCCTTATGTTTTCCATCTTGCCGCTTTCCATATCAGCGTCTCGTTTGAACGTCATCTGCTCAAAGACCATCACAATCTGTGGAAACTTTTTTTTTTTTCATAATACGTGTGACATAACATGGATTGTGTTTGCAGTGTTCACAGATCATTGAGCAGCAGTCAAAAAGTCAGTATTTTGATAATCGGCGTGAATCATCATAATACAGTTCAATTTTTCAGATGGATTCCAATCCTCCATGTCGGCTAACTTTTTCTCAATAACGTTAATCTTTATGCTCTCCAACGTTGCTGACTGTTCGCTAATACATCAAGCTGCTTCTGAGGAAAGGTGTCATAAAAATCGTCAAATTTGGCCCGAATACCTTGTACATGTGGGTATTTCTGCACATCCGCCCTTGTGGGTTTATGTATGCATTTGTTGTCACTGGTCAGCCGAAACAGAAGTCTACATGACAGTTGAAACCTGACTTTATGTAAGGTTTTATAGTACAGAGCAGCAGAGATGTTAATGATAGTCGGCTTATGTGAAAAAGTAGAACATAAATGGCTAGGACTGCTGTGTACCTGACATAACACAGGATGATTAATAGTATAGCCTTATAAATATACTAGGTTGGAGATAACTAAATATATTGCAATATTTAACTTTGTTCTTTGGTTTGTTGTCAAGTATATGGTAATCATTACACTTCTGTAGATACTACGCACAAGTTCAAGTAATATGTTAACACGTCATGTAACTATTTTTACTTTACTTGTATACTCGAGTCGAGTTACGTTTGAGTAGAGTATTATACTCAACTGTATCTTCCTACATGATTACACCAGTATACACTCCATAAAGTGTGACTAATTGAATCTGATTGATGAAATATGAGAGAAAAGTAGATCGTGAAATTCAATACACTGCTGTAATCATTAGTAATGTTTCGGCACTACCACCTGTCTGACCGGATAGTTAGTAGGACTACATGGCAGTATGACCGCATGCGTAAGTTCCACAAGTGACATGGTCCATTTACGCAAGAACCACAAGGTGTTACAGCAATGTAACTAAAAAACAGAAGTCTCTTGAAATCGCTGTTTTCCTAGAACTCAGGGCACACCTCAATAATTACCAAGGATGACTTAGAAAGAAGTATACTCCATCGAGTTGACTTGCTTTAAAGTAATAAGAATTAAAGAAGTAAATATCGGAATGTCTGCTTGTCTGCCTTTCCATATGCCAATATATTTACTGTAAAATGTAGATAAGCTCTTCATCCGCTCATACTTCATATTTAAACCGATAAAGAAATAATTAAAAACGAGATACGAGTATATGTACTAGCAACATGAACACAGTCGCAGAGATATAAACTGTTTAGAAGTTTCGTCGCAAGACTTTGAAACAGAAATTAATTGATAGTTATGAAATAACATACATAATTTAACCATATTAATTACTTCACTTTTTAAACTAAGATAAATTCTTACCAAATGAATTAGTTAAAAAGATATTTCGTTTATCAATACATCAAGCATTACAATGAAATGATTAATGGCTTTCTGATAAGGGAATTTCGTGAACAGAAAACTTATCTAATAAGACTACTTGTTAACATGTTTGCATGAAATGACTTATAGTACCATCTACCTTCGTTAGATATAACAATAATGGGTTGAAGTTTCCATTCCAAGTAATTCTTCTATATGTAAGTATTCGCCCCCTAGAATACCGTAGCGCATAAACCACCTATTTCTCTGTCACACTCTAACCTTTTATCATCTGATATTGGACCACCTCCTCCAATGCCCCCTCCGTTATAGCAAGGCACCTGTTTCTACCTCTCTGTCTCTTTGTCACCCTCTAGCCTTTCATCCTCTGACACGAGTTCCCCTCCTCAAATGTCCTTGCCCCTCTCATAAGTCCTTATTTTGTAAATAACGTGATAACCCTTGCATTTAGAAGGGCATCCAGCTCTAAAAATCATGCCAAAGCTAACCTCACCTGTGCTTATTGTCACGTAAAAAGCATCGAGTCCACTCTGCTGAGCGGTGAGTGTTAGGAAGGGCATCCAGCCGTAAAAACCTTGCCAAAGCAGACACAGTAGCATAAGGTAGTTTTTAGATCTGGCCAGTTCCTGTAAACCGTTCTACCCATGTATGCATGGAAGATGGACGTTAAACGATGATGATGATAAAACTGGCTCTTCAGCTACATCCATTTGTGGGAGGCGGAAGTATTTTGTTGTGCAGCATTTATAGATAGATGTACATGGAAACGAATATAACATTCTGATTCTATTCAATAATTTCAACCAATAATTTTGGATAAATGACTACAAAGATAAGACATTGCAATAATTAAGTTATCGAATACTTTTATGGCTGCTTTCAATTTTAATCTATTGATAAATTATAACATGCAGCAAAAAGATAATATACATTGATAAATATCGGAAAAGTAATACACAGCTAATAATCAGTAAGCAATATAAAATTTAATGCAAAATTTTAAATAGCAATTTATATTTGTCCATCCGTCCTTTAATTAATAATGACATCAACAAGATTGTCATCATCGTCTGGTGTATTTTTACAGTTGTGGTGCCGATTGTTGTACTTATAGCATAGTAGTAATGATTGTGGTACAAGATGAGGTGCTGATGGTTGTGGATCGATTTCGCCCAACATCCAATCATCGAATTTGTCCAATATGTATGTGGTCTGTAATGGCACTGGAAAACACTGCAGTTTATGTGTGTTTTTTTTAATTTTTAATTACTGAATCTGGAGGAAGGAACACTAACTGCAGCCTTCGCGGGCCTTCCAGAAAAGTGATGTTGATGCTATTCCAAGTCTACACCTGCTTGGAAGACATGAGAAAGGACAGAGACGAAAATGTTCAACATTCTTGTCATGTGCATTGGTTAGTGTGAGTTTAGGGTTAAACACAACAGGAGTAGTGAGTGTGCAGAGAGTGAAATGTTTGAAGTAGCATAGGTCCAGTCAACTCCCTAATAGCGGTAGAAAAGGATGAGAGGCAACAGTGCTCCATTTAAAATTTCTTTCGTATTCGTGCCACAAATCTGTTTAGTTTTCATTATTATTATTATTATTATTATTATTATTATTATTATTATTTAAGGCAGCGAGCTGGCATAATCGTTATCATGCCGGGCGAAATGGTTAGCGCTATTTTGTCTCCCGCTACTTCTGAGTTCAAACTCCGCCGAGGTCGACTTTTCCTTTCATTTTTTCGGGGTCGATTAAATAAGTACCACTTACGCACTGGGTCAATCTAATCGACTTACCCCTTCTCCCACAAAAATGTCAGGCCTTGTGCCTATAGTAGAAAGGATTATTATTATTAAGGCAGCGAGCTGGCAAAATCGTGAGCTCGCCGAGCGAAATACTTAGAGGTATTTCGCCCATCTTTACGTTGAGTTCAAATTCCGCCGAGGTCAACTTTGCCTTTCATCTATTCGGTGCTGATTAAATAAGTACCAGTTACGCACTGGGGTCGATGTAATCGACTTCAACCCCTCCCCTAAGCTACCCCTGTGGCAAAAAATTGAAATAATAATAATAATTATTATTTTTATTATTATTAAGGTGGCGACCTGACAAAGTCGTTAGCAGGCCGGGTGAAACGCGTAACGGTATTTCGTCTGCCACTGCGTTCTGAGTTCAAATTCCGCCGAGGTCGACTTTGCCTTTCATCCTTTCGGGGTCGATAAATTAAGTACCAGTTACGCACTGGGGTCGATATAATCGACTTAATCCGTTTGTCTCCTCTGTGTGTAGCCCCTTGTGGGCAGTAAAGAAATAGGTATTTCGTCTGCCGCTCCGTTCTGAGTTCAAGTTCCGTCTCGGTCGACTTTGTCTTTCATCCTTTCGGAGTCGATGAAACGAGTACCAGTCAAGCACTGGGGTCTATGTAATCGACTGTCCCCTCCTCGAAAAAATTTCACGTTTTGTGCATGTAGTAGAAAAGTTTATTATTATTATTCAACATTTGGCAGTTTCAGGCAAATTTCTGCTGCATCACCTGCTTTACCTCTGTGTTTCTGGGACGAGTGCAGCGTTGTGTGTTCTTTTGTGGCTGTTGAGGGAGTGCAAACTCTTCCCGATATTCTATTACGTCAGTTTCTTTTGTTATGGTTACAGTCTTTTGCTGTATCAGTGTTTGTATCATGTATTGTGTGTGTGATGCTAGTTGTGTCCTGTTGAGCATCCGGCCCGTTAGTGGCTGTTTATTTTATTGGATATTTGCTATATAGAGTGTGTCTTGTCTTTGTGGATTGTTATGTTTGGGTTGTATAATTGAATTGATACTGTATTGCATAGGATGTAGGCTGTTCGTAGAAGTGCTGTTGTTTGGATAGTGTGTAGTATTGAGGGCCCAGGTATAGCTTTTATGGTTTTGTTCATATGTATTTTAACATGCTGAATGCTCCAGTTATTACTGGTATTGTTTTCAACCTCATGTCTCACATCTTGAATACTTCAATTTCGAGGCCTTTGTACTTAGACAATTTCTCCAGTCTTTTTTCCACGATCTTTGATTATTATATCTGGGCGATTATTATAT
Source organism: Octopus bimaculoides (assembly GCF_046866305.1). NCBI lineage: Eukaryota > Metazoa > Mollusca > Cephalopoda > Octopoda > Octopodidae > Octopus > Octopus bimaculoides. The sequence continues at coordinate 41,413,518 of NC_142936.1, forward strand.
CTGGGCGATTATTATATCTGGGTGATTATTATATCTGGGCGATTATTATATCTTTGTTAGTTTCAACAGACATATCTCAGATGGTTGTGGCCTGGTTGTTGTCATGTACCATGTTTGTCACATGTTTATGAAATTTTTGGCAGTTTTTAAGTTGTAGTGTTAGCATATTGTCCACTGGATATAATTATTTACTCGGCCTCGTCTGTATATAGCTATATATTCAAATTTGGCAGGGACTGTGCAGCAAAAGATATGGTCAGCTGTTTCATTCTGCTGGTTGCACATTCTGCTTTTGGTATTAAGGCCTGTTTTCATTATTTTACTTTTATAGTTTGTAGTCAGGAATTGGTGTTTTGCTGTGAATATCAGTCCTTCTGCTTCATTTTTTAACCCAGAGCTTTTGAGCTGGTTGATTCCTTTGTTATTCATTCCATTGAGATTTTCATCAAGTCGTTTGAACTCCTCAAAATGTTGACGACAATCCTCCGAATATTTGACTAGGATGTTCTTTATTCGTTAGATTATAGAGTTACAATAAATTTTGCCTTCTTAATGAATGCACAATAATATTCGATATCCAAAACAAAAATAAATACTACATTTCTGTTGTTGTAAATGACTATCAACTCAATATCGCTATTTTTTCCGAATAACTTTTTGACAGATTCGCCTTTAGTATACACAAAATATATTACTTATGTTAAAAAAGAAGTCGCATGCTTCTTTGACACTCTGACAAAGTGGTTCTTGGCCTTTAGGTTTTTTTTTTTTTTGTAGCTTCCCTTTTTAAGTAGTTGTTATGTCTAGTGCCCATTTAACTGGCAACTGTGGTGTCATGACCAAACTAAGTTAACATGGATGATAATATATGAATTTTATTCTAAACATGGATTGTATAGGCTTTTAACAGTAAAATGATAAATAATTAATAAAGACAAACGCTGTAAATTTACTTCATATATTGCAAGTTAATGACTTCCCAGTGTCTGATGAGATATAGCTAAAATTTCTATATCAGGTTGAGCAACTGTGTTGATTCTAAGTTTCTCGACCTGAGAGAAATAACAGTACACTACTTATCTCTCATTTTATTTTAATAACCCATACAAGTTATATTATGTATAATATGATTACTACTATAGGTAATATTTAGTATTTAAATTGTTACCTCACCGACCCCTCACCAACCACTAAAGTCTAATGCCAGGTGTCCACCCTGACGCGGTACAGCTCACGTTGTGAACCTCTGCTCGAAACTATAAGCGTTTAACTAATTAGGCAATATAAATAAATTTATATGGCTTTCATTCATTGTCAATAGACCGCATAATGCTATATTCAAGACGTACCTGTAATTCCGAAAAGCATTTCAAAAGACCAGAATTTGTATTCACCACATGCAATGGTTGTTAATTTTCTTTCAACACTTGATAACGCTGAAATATTTTCCATCTTCCGTCTAATGAAATGCTTAGTCATACCAAGGCATTGGCTTGTGATCATCAGTCTTTTTGATCATCACTTTGCTGTTTTGCTTTCAAATATTAATGATTGGTGCAGCTGATTCACTGTAATCAAATAGTTCCATTGTGCCAGTGCCATTCAATAGCTCACATTCCAATTTTCTTTAACCAATCCACCTTTTGAAAACGTTGTAGAGCTAGTCTCCAAATACATTCGTATCGCATCAGGACGTCATCAAATTGTGCTCTATGTTCATAAAATGGCCTAAGCCTGGTGAGAATACATCGCGATCGTTATTACCTAAATCATTAATTTTACTTGTAATATTCAAATTAGCTGAATCGACATCATTAACAATTCATCAATGTTATTAAGTATAGAAATTGGTGACATAAAGTACTTTTAACTAATTAATTCCGCTAAATTAAAACTTTTTTTTAATCGATAACAATGGTTCCAAATTTTATCGCTGGTTATAGTTATCAGCCTTCAACTTCGGTGATTTCTGTTGGAGGGGTTAAAGGATATGCCAAGCAAAATGTACTAAGCACTACAATGCGAATTCCATCGTCTATAAGAAGGCAACCAACTAAACACACACACACACACACACACACATTATATATATATATATATATATATATATATATATATATATATATATATATATATATATATACGAGAGAAAGAGAGAGAGTTTGTGTGTTTGTGTATAGTCTCATTTATAAACATTAGTCTATTATATGTTTAAACGAGGCTGTGTTTAAGAAGCTTACTTCCCAGCCATAAGGTCTTGCATTCAGTCCCACTGCATAGCATCTTGAGCAAGTGTATTTCTACTATAGCCTCTGGCTGACTATAGTCATGTGAATGGATTTGATATATAGAAACTGAAGAAAGTATGTCATATATGTGTGAGAGAATTTGTACCTCACCACTGTTTAAGAACTGGAGATGGATTTTTTTTTTTCATTCCTGCAACTTGATGGTTCGTCGAAAGAGAACTCTTTAGGAGGGTCTTCGTGGTGGGGCTATGGTTATGGTCCATAGGGAACGGACGCCAATGCTACCATTTCGTCTTCTACCCTACGTCCGAACCTTCACTGACACGTTCACCAATGATAAACAGTAATCGCCTCTGTTCCTATGCCGCTACAACAATTTCTGTATCGCTGACACCTGTTTCCCCCGCAAACGTATCCGTCACTGAACTTGGTACAGTCCGGATGGCCACATCCGGAAGGCTATCGACTATATCATCAGTATCTACTGCCGTTGGAGATCATTCGTCACTAACTGTTGAGTCTACAGAGGGGCTCAACTCGGAAGTACCAGCCATCGATTGCAGTCTGCGATACACACGCTGAAGTTGAGAGCGGACCCTCCACAAAATACCAGCCCCACCCTGACTCATCTTGTCTCTGTGATCCTAACATCGCCACATACTCTATCACTAAATACTTCAGAGCTCTGGCCGAGAATGAGACTGACAAATGGGAGATCTTCAAATCAAGTGTGCACCAGTCTTCATGTGATGTCCTGGTAATATTTTAGACGATGCACGAAAAAGTTTCCCATATATAAATACCATGTATTTATCTTAATGCTGGATTACAAGCAATTTTTTTGTTCTCTTCCGCCCACCTTCTCTCTACGCATAAGCATACACATTCAAACACACACACATACATATTTATATGTATATCATATATCAGCCATATAAAGTAATCCCGACATTGTTAAATTATCGCTATTTACACAATAGTATATTTCTCTAAAAACAATGTATGTTCAGCCCCTGTACGAATTCCCTATCGAAAAACAAAACTAACATATAAGAACATGTTCTATCCTAGGTAAAGAAAAACAAAATTCAACAGGACAACAATAACGAGCAGATATTAACGTGAAAACGAAAACATTAACACAACCGAATTAATTCAACCTCGTAGACACTCAGCTTATACGTACGTATGTATGCATGTATGTATATGTATGTATGTATGTATGTATGTATGTTTGTATGTATGAGTTTATAGGTGTCATGTGGCTCGATTCTATTATTATGCCTTCCTATTAGCAGTACTGCTCTACTTTGAGATATTTCACTTTATTGACTTCTCTCGCTAAGTATTTCCGACAAAAGAGTACTTTCAGTAAGACAGCGAAATATTTATCCATATAATTAGTGTTTTGTGTGTGTGTATATATATAGCATGTGTGATACGCTATGAGTAAAATAACTTTATATTTGTGTAAATGTCATATCATTCTCTTTTCCCATGATAATATGGCTTCAAGGCTATCTCCAAAACGACTTTCAATTTTCTAGCTGTCAGTGATAGGCACGGTATGTGCACAGACACACATGGTCCTCCTAAAATTAGCCTCCTTTGTAAATTGGAATCAAACTACTGATAATTCTAATTCGTAAGCAAGAAGTTTTTTTGTGAGAAAAGTGTCAATAAATTTAATTCGTGTCAAGTAGGCATCGCTGATATCCATCTTGTTTTGTTTTGTTGTTTTTTTTTCGTTATAGTTTTTCTTTTTCTTGTTGCATCATTCTAATATCATAAAGACAGATTTCCATCTTGCTTTTTTTTTGTGTATGCATCAGTACAATATCATAAAGACAGAGAACAAAAACAGTATTACTATGAAGTTGAACAGTCACAGACACTAGCATTCATCAATTTCAAAAGAGTTTATCATAAATCTAGATGTTGTGTTTGACAACAAATGTGTTGATCTTCTGCGACGAATTTTAAAACACTGGTGTCTAATTTAACGTTCTAACGGTCAATATTATGTTATGGTTCCGTGAGTCTGAGTGAATGCGTCTCTCTCTCTTATATATATATATATATATATATATATATATATATATATATATATATATATTTCATGGTTAAAAATAAAAATAGAAACACATTTGATCGCACAGCCATCATATAGAGAATTACGCAAAACATTGGCAGGATTGACGATGGAAGCTTCTATCAATCGCTGTGTGTTTGAGAGCATTAATTAGTTTGGTAAAATGATGACTATTATAGATTCACATTCGTTCACGTCAACTGAGAGTTGAGGTGTGGAGGTGCAATGGCCCAGTGGTTAGGGCAGCAGACTCGCGGTCGGAGGATCGCAGTTTCGATTCCCAGACCGGGCGTTGTGTATGTTTATTGAGCGAAAACACCTAAAACCTCCATGAGGTTCCGGCAGTTGTACTCTTTCTCCCCAACATTACTTTATTAGTGATCCACGCACAGTGAATTTCGAAGTCCTTACAAATATATTCGCTTCATATATTAATTTTGTTTTTATGTAAAAGAATAATTGCAAATGCAAAAATATAGCGTGTATAACAGTATTCGGACTAAAGAGAAAAATTCAAAACACTTTCGTAGTTGTGACCCTTTCATTACAGTAACTAGGAGACAAACAGATAGAAAGATAGAGACAGCTTTATAATTGTCAACGATATCTTCGATACACTTTTACTTCAGAAATATAAAAAGTATATGACTTTCGAAGATTCGAATCCTTTCATTACTATATCTAGGAGGCTGACAGACAGAAAGTGAGAGAAAAATACAGTATTAACATTACTGGCAATGACTTCGATATATTTTTGCTACCAAAATATACAGATAGGTGAGTGAGAAAATTTGGGGGGTGCCGTGGATGTAAACGTAAAGAATTTATTTGCTGAACAAACACCGAATTTCTTCCTAAAATTAAAGAATATGAACAATTCAGCAGATGATAAAATCAGGCCTTATCGCGGTTAAAACATTTTTTCTACAAATGTTTATGTTGCATTTACTGTATCGGTTTTACAATTTAAGTTTCTTAAGACAAAATAGCCAAATACTTAACGCTTGGTGTCATGTAAATGAACCCATGTAGGCTTTTCTTTACTAAAGCTATTTTCTCTCGTGCTGACAGTTTAGGTATCGTAAGCATTAGTTTTGACATGAGGTTTTGTAAGTCCTCACGGTTGATGAAGCCTAACGGCTTCTAACGGATTCTTTACATCCCCGAGAAATAATTATTCTGCAATATTTGCTCCAATCAGATCACATTCGTTATATCCGTTATAATATCATTATCTTCTTCATATCTTATTTTCTAAATTTTGACATACTAATCTCACTAAATTTTTATCTGGCAAACGTTTTTAAAATTCCCATGTATCATTGGAACACTTTAACTGTTCAAATCTTTCTAATAAAGAATTAATAGAAGCATGGACTATTACACTGAATGCACACTATCTTAATCTTTCTGGATCATCTCTATGTGAAATCTCATTAGAATACTCATATTCAAACTAATGTTTTACTGTGTGTTGTATTTTTTTGTTTTCCTTTTAGAAATCGGTATTTCTGCAAATTTTGTTGCTTATTTTTACTGATGCGGTTTTATATATTAGTACGATAAGCAACAAAATAATTAGAAACATTATTCATGAGTGAAACCATAGTAGACACAATCACCGATGTGCTCCGTATAATTTTGTTGATATTTCTTTCTCTGCTGAAGACATTATACCATGCATCACCAATAGGAGACTGTAATTTTCCTTTTGTGATTTAGAATGACGTCTTCATATATTGAAGGATCAGAAGCGAGCATTTCTTCATAACTATAAAGAGCTTTTCGGGTCGTTATAAGTTCATATTTAATGTTTTTGACATATTCTAGATAGCACACCCAGCAAATTACGCTTAAATTTTCTTGCTGTGAAGTTTTTTTAACATGTTCTTTTTAGTACATGTCATTGCCCAGGAGAGGCAGAAAACAAAATATGTAATCACCGAACAGTACCCAAAAGAATTTGAGTGAATTCCCAGCAACTTGTTGAATAATCAGCAGATTCTAAGTTCAGGCTGACATTCAAATGGCAAATGATATACTCGTGGGCTTTCCTTTATGATTCTCATTAGAAAAATGCTTTTTTTTTTCTATTCCTTCTTATCTGAATCTTTATCACAACCCTGCCATCCGCATTTATGTAATACTAGCTTTCTTTCTATTGGAAAATCAGCTATACTTTTAAATAATCTTTTTGCCTGTAGTATCTGTACCTCGTTAATATCTAACTAACTATTCTCTCATTAAAATATTTTCAAAACCTAAATGTCGAACAGTATCTAAAAGCAGTTTCATATGATTTACATCTGGCGTAATATCTAAGATAACGTTGAATTATTTAGTTTATTTATCCCATTTATGTTATTTTAAATGGTATTTCCCAATACACTATTTCACTTTTTCCACAGTACTAAGTGTTTCTTTAGGGACAAGCCAAAATAGATGCTGGTTCATTGACAAATCAAAATTTACAAGTGGCTCAATATGATTTACACTATACCCAATGTGCAATGTAAATAATCTGCGTGACGTTGTCTTAGATGCAAAACTAGTTTAGCTAAATAGAGTGATGATCATTAAACGTTTCATCACTTTCCATCAATGTTCTCGTTCTTTTCCTACACATGACTACACCCCAGTAGAAAAAAAAGAACTTTTATTAGTCTACAATCGCATTAATGTCTGAAACCACTTCATATAATATTCTAGATCATGTACAGAATGCCCATGTGGTAGCAAATATTCATGGCCATGTTTCAAATCATTAATTCCAGCTTTAACTTAACAAGTCTAATTTCAGAAACCAAAATACTTCGTGACAAAAGTAATAAAAGTAATAAATTTTATTGCTGCTTTCTGAAGAAACAAGCCACATTCTAAAAATAATTTCACTGCCGTTATATTTCCTATACGCTATTGACAAAACAAAAAAAACTGCGTTTATTTGGAACTTTCAGAAAACTGTTCCGTTAATTAGAATAGTATTTGAGTATTAAAGAATAAAGCGATAAATGTCTGCCTCTGACACTTCATTTCACAAATTGTGCTAGATTACGGTAGGTGATACATAATTAAATAGTATTTTAAAACTTTCTCTCAAAATTGTCTGTTTCTTAAAGTCGCAATATTCCACCAAGTCTCCAGCAACATTGCAGATGCAATGAGAAGGTTTCTATTTACGGCTGCAATCGCACTTATTTTGTTTGACTTCACAAGTGTTAGATGGGAAATGTAGAGAATTAACAGTAATTAAAAAATTTACGTGTGCATTTCGCCACAGGTAGATTGAGAATTAACAATACTAGATAACATTCGATGATTCATTGCTACTGATACTTGTTGGCAACGTCTTTACTTTTCTGTTTTATGGCCTAATACAATGTTTTTATCGCATTTCCAATCTATGACGTTTATATATATATGTATATATGTATGTCTATGTATATGTCTATATATATATATATATATATGTGTGTGTGTATATATATATATCCATATATATATATGTG
>NC_142936.1:41425365-41460365 GCF_046866305.1 Octopus bimaculoides
GAACTTCCACAAAGCGAACTGGAAATCGATTCAGAAAGAGATCCTCAGAGAGGATTGCCCAAAATGTCTCTCTACACCATACATTGACATGAAACTGGAATGTTTCATGTCTACTGTGCAAGCCATAAGCCAGAAATATGTCCCAGAGCACAAGGCCAAAACAAATAGGAACAAGATTCCAAGGGAGAGGATGATCCTCATGAGACGACGGACAAAAGTTGCAAATCGACTCAACCAGCATCCCAAGAATGGCCAAAGGTCCCGCCTAAAAACGACACTGATGGAGATCGAATAAAGGCTGCAACAATCCTATGTGAAGGAGAGAGCAGACAAAGAAGCCTGGGTTATAAAAAACATTAAGTCAAACTCAAAGGACTTCTTTCATTACGCAAAAGAAACAGCCTCAGTACGTTGCAAGATTGGACCCCTCTTCGAAAAGGATGGCTCCCTCTCAGACAGTCCAACTAGGATCAGTGAGGTACTGAATGAGCAATTCAAAAGTGTCTTCACCACTCCATTGGAGCACAGACAAGTGAACAAACCAGTGGACTTCTTTGCTACCTCCCCTATAACCAGTGAGGCAGTTACGATGAAATACATCAACATAAGCGAAGAAGATGTACTACTAGCTATACATGAAGTGGACACAAACTCAACTGCTGGCCCTGATGGTTTCCCAGTAATCCTCCTTAAATCGTGTAAGCATGCCCTGGCAAAACCCCTCCAGATCCTCTTCCAGAGCTTTCTCGCAAACGGAAGACTGCCAAACAAGCTGAAGGAGGGAATAATATGCCCAATCCATAAAGGGGGAAGCAGAGCAGATGCCAAAAACTATAGGCCTATCTCTCTGACTTCACACATCAGCAAAGTCATGGAAAGGATAATCAGAGGAAAACTAATCGCATTCCTTGAAGAAAATAAATTGCTGAGTGATACCCAACATGGCTTTCGACCAAGTAGGAGCTGCCTGACCAAGCTCTTACAACATTACGACTGGGTGTTGAGGCAGTTACTCAACAACTCAAATGTGGACGTAATATACCTTGATTTTGCAAAAGCTTTTGACAAAGTGGATCATGGTGTGATATGCCACAAACTGCGTGATCTTGGCATAGCTGGAAAACTTGGAGAGTGGTTACATGACTTTCTGAAAGATAGAAGTCAGGCAGTAGTGGCTAATGGAGCCACCTCTATGAAAACACAAATGATGAGCGATGTTCCACAGGGCACTGTCTTGGGACCATTGTTTTTTATAGTCGCTGTCTCAGATATGCCTTCAAGTGCCCGGATAGCCACTCTTGCAAGCTACGCAGACGATAAAAAAGTCTCGCAGAAAATACAGAACTCCAGTGATGTTGCACACCTGCAGCAGGAATTGGACTCAGTTTACAGATGGGCTGAGGACAATAATATGCAGTTTAATGCTGAAAAATTCCAAGCCCTGCGCTACCAACGTCCAAAACTGAATATGAAACTTACAGAGTACACTGGTCCACAGGGAATTTCAATCCCAGAGCCTAAATCAGTGAGAGACCTGGGTATCTACATGAGTGATGATACCTGTTTCCAAGTGCACATTACCAGAATGTCAACAAAGTGCAGACGATTGACTGGATGGATCCTGAGAACATTCAGAACCAGAGATAAGGAAACCATGATGATCCTCTGGAGGATATTCGTCCTCAGCCGCCTGGATTACTGATCACAGCTGTGGTCACCCACCAGTCAGAAATTAACAGCAGACCTTGAAGCAATCCAGAGGAGATTCACAAAGCAGATTGTCTCTTTGCAACTGCTCAGCTACTGGGAAAGGCTGAAACAGCTAAGACTCTACTCCCTGGAGAGAAGGCGGGAGAGGTATGCAGTAATATACATCTGGAAGATCCTGGAAGGAATTGTGCCAAATTTTGGCATTGAAAGCTACACCAATGCCAGAACGGGACGACACTGCATAGTGCCAAAGATCCCAGCAATACCATCGCGCTTCAGGACCAGTTACTGCAACAGCTTGGGATTCAGGGGCCCACAGCTTTTTAATATTCTCCCAAAGAGCCTGAGGAATCTGCACAAAGTAGATGTAGGAGTTTTTAAATCAAAGCTGGACCTCTTCCTATCGAGAGTCCCAGATGAACCTACCTCGCGGCAGGAGGTGCAAATGAGGGTTGCTAAATCAAACCCCATTCTTCACCAAGTGCCACATATTGTAAGAGGCTCCCTGTAATAACAGTGTAGCAACACGGTGGTGCATCAGCATGGCCGCAGCTCTAAGCTGAAACTATAATATATATATATATATATATATATATATATATATATATATATTATTATAAATAATTGTATATATATATATATATTATAAATAATTGTATATATATATATATATTATAAATAATTGTATATATATATATATATATTATAAATAATTGTATATATATATATATATATTATAAATAATTGTATATATATATATATATTATAAATAATTGTATATATATATATATATTATAAATAATTGTATATATATATATATATTATAAATAATTGTATATATATATATATATTATAAATAATTGTATATATATATTATAAATAATTGTATATATATATTATAAATAATTGTATATATATATTATAAATAATTGTATATATATATTATAAATAATTGTATATATATATTATAAATAATTGTATATATATATTATAAATAATTGTATATATATATTATAAATAATTGTATATATATATTATAAATAATTGTATATATATATTATAAATAATTGTATATATATATTATAAATAATTGTATATATATATTATAAATAATTGTATATATATATTATAAATAATTGTATATACATATTATAAATAATTGTATATATATATATATATTATAAATAATTGTATATATATATATTATAAATAATTGTATATATATATATATATATTATAAATAATTGTATATATATATATATTATAAATAATTGTATATATATATATTATAAATAATTGTATATATATATATTATAAATAATTGTATATATTTATATTATAAATAATTGTATATATTTATATTATAAATAATTGTATATATTTATATATATATATATATATATATATATGTATATATATATATATATATATATATATTTAGATCTCTACCAAATATTTGGTAAAAAATATTGTACCTGCTATCAACGTAGCAAAAATCTCACTTGAAAAGTTGTTTATGAGACAATTTTGTGTGCATATCAATTTAAATAAGAGCCATAACGCAATCCATAGTAAAACTTCTTTAATAACCTATGCACATTTTAATGCAAGGTCCCGACTCACTCTTGTCTGAGATAAGAATATGGGGTCTTGCATCTCTACAGGGTCAAGTTACATTAATTTACAGCAAACAACAGACATTGATAGTTGTCCCTAAATTACATGTGTATAAAAGAGTTATAATCAGGTTGTAACGACATGAATATTATGAAACTGCTGGTGTGTTTATGTCCCCGTAACTTAGCGGTTCGGCAAAATAGTCCGATAGAATAAGCACTAGGCTTCCAACGAATAAGTCCTGGGGTCGATTTGCTCGACTAATGGCGGTGTTCTAGCATGGCCACAGTCAAATGACTGAAACAAGTAAGAGTGTAAAAGAGTATATATATATGTAATGTATAATATATATATATATATATATATATATATAATACTTAATTATATGTATTTATTTTCTTTTAGATAACAATTAACTCTGACAAAATGAATTGGTTAATGGTTAACAGAGTAGCAAAGTTCACAAAATAACTTTGGTGTAACTCCTGTTTATGAGGTAGAAACTCCCTGTTAATTTGAGGTATTTTGAATAGATATAAGATTAAATAAATAGAGTTATACTCATGCGTTAAATTATTTCATTTATTTCCGACCTATGCTTCTAAGATTACAATTGGTTCATTCCAAAGGAATTAATGATATTCAGAAAGATGTAATCTTCTCATCAGGGAAATACATAAAAACCAACTCAACCGTAAGACATTATTACCGAATGTGACAACTGCGAGTAGAGAAGAATGCGACATAGCTTATTTGAAAAAACCGTTGGAAAATGCAACGCTACGAGACAGTATGTTGGACAAGGAAAGAAGAAAAGGAGGAAAACAGGAAATTAGTATCTGGAGTTGAAAATAAATAGAATAATTTTTTAAACCAGATTAAAATAAGCTATGGACGTTGAAAGAAGGAGGAATAAGTATTCCCCAGGTTACATGAAACATCATTGCTAAAGCCAGAAAATACAGAGGATGAGGTACCAAATGTGAACTTCGTATCACTGAAAACTAAATATCATTCAGTCAACAGGTAACACCCTAAATATTAAGGATGAAATCTTTTCTCCGGCATACACAAGAAATATTTCACATTTAGACACTTCAAAGAGAAACCACCACCCATAGCTTTAATCCTACAAGGATAGATTCTTACCCTGGACGTAAAAATATATAGAATATATAGAACATACAGGAAAAATATGCCTCCATGACGAGCTACCTCTGCATAGAAACAAACGAACATCCCATATACCCAGAATATATTATAATGCAAACAAATTTACCATCCAATATGACTGATTTCCCAAAAGTCAAATCCAAGGATATAACCACTCAAAAGATGTCATCCAAGAGTAACGTCCCTTGATTGTTTTCCTTCTCGAGACTGTGCGTTTTTTAATCCCAAATGGAGACGAACACCATTTTTCCATGTGATCGGCTTGAAAAATTGTTAAGATATTAAGATATTTTTCGTAACATGAAACTAATGGTAGCCTTAATGCACAAATAAAGAAATCCTATCTGCCAATGCGGTATTGAGCACTCATCGTTCGACATATATATATATATATATATATATATATATATATATATATATATATATAGAGAGAGAGAGAGAGAGAGAGAGAGAGAGAGAGAGAGCTTCACACATATATACTTAGGTACATTTACGCGAGTGCATATGTGTGTGACTATAGAAATATGCATGTGTTCAAGTATGTGTATATTTATGTGTACAGAAATTTGCTTTTCTCAGGGGAAAATCTAAGGAATATTATGTCATAGCACAGATAATGATCTTGAACGTTCCAGTTGCTTCCTCTTCCTATTTACTGAGAGCACATTATCATTTTTTTCCTATTTACCTGTATAGTTTTTGCATCTCTTTGAAGGAGACTGCGTCAGTTCGAGTGTATAGGAGAATGTTTTTGAGGTGTGCGGTAATGGAGTCAATATAAGTTATCTTGAAGGTAACCAAGCAAAGATAGTTTGATATCATCTGCCATAGAAGTGCAGGCCTCCAGAATTGATTGCCTGATTAGAATGTTCCCCAGCAGGCATAAACCACGAGATTATGATCAAATAGAAAGCCATTGATGAAAGGATGGAGTCTATATGTTTGAAGTTTTACGAGTTTATACGCAAAATAATATCAATAAGTATCTTCATGAATATGAAATACTTAAGGAATATTTATCGTTGAAAACCTGGAAGCTAGAGTTTTCACTCGGGAAAAACTCTTTATAGAAGTATATTGTTTTATTGTTTCTTTGTTTTTTTTTTCACACAATATTTCAGAGCTCACGATCACTACCGAGGCGACTTTGCTTCAGCTAGCTTTGAAGGATATGTTGTTGTTTAACACATTATTTCTCTAGAGAGTTTTGATCTGGTGTAAACCACAACTTCTGGCTTTTCAGTGATACGCATACGCTACGTATGTCATGTAGAAAGAGTTTTTAATCTGGAGCTACTTCTATTGAATAATTCGAATTCTATTAAGAAGCATAATACTATCCCAAACCCTAGTTTCATACAAAACAGCAGGAAACGGGTTTAAGTTTGCCTTTTATTACATTTTTCTGTCAAATTAGATTTCAGTCATGTCAGTTGCCGTTTAAATGTTTTTTCTTATATCTCGAATTTGTCTTCGTAATATTTAATACGCATTGTTATGAATGTATCACTATTAAAAGAAGTTTATTAATTACAGATATATGGTTATTGTACACCCAATGATTTCACGTTATTGGTGTACTGCAGGAAATACAAGAAAAATCTTGCCAGCCGTCTGGGCATTGGCTATTCTGTTGTCGATGCCAAGTATATTTGTTATGGTAAGTTTTGCTTTCATACAATTTTTCATGTAATCTCATATAGGTGCACGCATAAATATATCTACACAGATATATATACGCACACACATATACATGCACTATTTATTTGTCAGCGAGCGTATATTTGTTTTGAGCGCATATATACACACTTACATACGTAAAAGATAGAACATAGTGCTAGATTTACATTGATAATATATTTACACGCACTTCGGTGGCAGTTACACAATGATTACGTAAGACTACCCTTACCCTTTCTACATATAATTCATCAAAGTTTTAAGCACGTTCCTGGAAGATGGTATGTAAATATTAATAACCTGTAGGGACATCGTGTTTCGTTATGCAACCATAATATACTACAAAGAATATTAAAAGTCAATACTGTGTTAACAGTGCTATTACATCTCTTGTTAAGAATATCTCTACAGAGTTTTCGATAGAAATGATAGCCAGCACTAATTTTACTACGATGTTTCGTATTCGAGGCAACAGATATAAACAACAATGAGATTGAAGCTGAAAAATTGGTAATATGACGGAATCATATAAAACATCTCAATATTTAAGGAGCAAGCCTCCGAGCGCGACTTTGTCTTTCATCCTGTTGATAAAAGAATATCAGTTGAGTACTGGGCTCGATGTAATCGTCTTATTCCCTGACACGAAATGCTGGCCTTGTGTTCAAATTTGAAACAAATATTTAAGGCGCAGAATGGTTTCGTAGTTAAGATGATCGCTTTGCATCCACGCGGTTTCGGGTTCAGCCCCACTGCGTGGTGCTGTGGACAAGTGTCTTCTACTATTGTAGATGCCTTGTGAGTGAATTTGGTAGGCGGAAACTGAAAGAATCCCGTCGTGTGTGTGTGTGTATGTGTGTGAATGTATGTGTGTTTGGCCCGACAACTGCATGATAAACGGTTGGTGTTGGCGTGTTTATGTCCTCGTAACATAGCGTATCAGCAAAACAAACTGACAGAAGAGATACCAAACTTAAGTAACAATTACTGGGTAAAATTTGTTCGATTAAACACTTTAAAGAGGCCCTTCAGTATGGCTGCGGTTCAATAACTGAAACAAACAACAGAGAGCTGTTACAGTATATGAATGTTAAAATGCAAATTGTGAATGTTTTGTATTTCTGGCCGATGACTGATGATTTAAATGTTTGGCGGTCGAGTTAGGCACACAGATGATCTCTTGTCCTTATTGTTTAGTATAACCACAGCTTAGCTGTTTCATTGGTTTTCCGAATCATCAAGATTAACAGCTGTTATATTGGGATTAATAGGTTTGAAGAATGAGGAAAGTTTCTGTTATTAATCTTGCTGAAGTTGCTTCCACTTAATGCGTTCCGTTAAGTATTTTATATGTTGATGCTTTTGTAGAACAACAGTTTCTGTTAACAAATCAACATACACAATTATCAAAGGCTTTCCGTAAAACACAGTACAAAGTGGTTTATCGTCATTTTCAGCGTCATTATCTCTACTGTCGCTAAAATGAATATTATTGGCTTCTGTTAACACTTGCTATCCAAGTTCAAATTCTGTTTTCTTGCCAGATTCTGACATCGTCTGTGACATCTGTTTTGCATGCTATTCTTAAGTATACAATGAAAATACATTACCTCAATTCCTACAAAATCGTACATCCTTACCTCAAATCTTTCAAAATTGTATTGCCTTATATGACACTATTAAATTGAATACTGTGATGGGGTGGTCTTGATGCTTCTGAGAGCTCTTTGTTTTTGTTTCTCTTCCCAAGACTGTCCCTATTATCACATATCACTTTGAATTGAGATCAGAATTATATTAGTTCTTATTTAAGGATTTAGCCTTCCTTCATTTCTACAGAAATCACTTTTTTATTAGCCTTGTTGTAAGGTTGCATCTTTCGCTGAGCTTTCATTCGATGTTGTAATTAGAAGCGTTTTTACTCAATATGTTAGATATAATCATATAATAATAATGAGCACATAATGTCTATTTTGCTAATTTGAATGTTGATTTCAAACATTTCAAGTTAATCGAAGCCTACCAATATCGCATATCGGTAATCATCTCCTTCTGTGAATAATTTATGTGCAGCTTCATTGTATCCAGCTTTCTGGTTGATGATTTGTCTTCTTATTGTAACTTTGCTGAGATGGTTCTTAACATGTTCAGTTTCATTAAAATCGTTTACAGGAAAAGATACAGGAGTTGTTCTGTCAGCAGTAACGTCAGTAGATTTTTGATTTATTTAGTATACGAAAAGTACACTCACCTAGTTCTGTTTCCTACTGTATTAATGATTTGGCATTAGTGTCTCTCGAATTATAGTACTTCCATATATGAATCTAAGCGACCGTATACAATTCAGGAATGCTACTTCTGGTAAATCTCTAGGTTTCACTGAGTAGATAATTGAAATGTCAAAATTCTGTACAATCATATTTCGCGAAGACGGTCTGTTTTCTTTAATTTCTTACATTGAAAGTGGACGTTTTCTGTCTTTGACAGACTTTTGAGACGTAGCGTAAGATCTAATTTAGTTTCTTTCTGGCATACAGTATGCTATGGACAAAATAAAATTCATTGTCTAAGCTTGTGTTCTTACTGATAAAGAATGTAGTGGTACAAGCGTTGTCAGTTATTACTGCCTGTATTACTCTAATAATGTGATGGAATAGAAATGAATTGTTGAAATACATAAATGTGTGTGTGTGTGTGTGTGTGTGTGTGTGTAAAACTTAATTATTTCGAATTTGAGCAATGTTCACCTTCTATTCGGAAAGCTTCACTTTGATCACTTACACTTTAAGAAACTCAGAAACAATAGAAGTATCAGCTTTCTCTACCTTATAAATTGTACATATCAACGTTCCATTTCAGGAGCATGCATTGATAGTATCTCATATCACTTAAACTTAACTTTTCTACAATACTAATAACATAAATGCGGTATATCAAATTATTAACCCGCAATGACACTAAATATTTTATAGTATATTGCTTGATATCTTAGAGCGTTCATTTCTAGTGGAAGCATCTTTCGTTCGTCTTTCTGAGCTAAGTTACAAAAATTCCACCTTTTGTTTATCATTTCTTTCATCACTTTTTATGATAGTTTTATTTGTACTATCGCTTATCACCAGCCTTAAAAAAGTTTATTGTAATATTCACCCTTTCGGT
Organism: Octopus bimaculoides; assembly: GCF_046866305.1. Taxonomy (NCBI): domain Eukaryota; kingdom Metazoa; phylum Mollusca; class Cephalopoda; order Octopoda; family Octopodidae; genus Octopus; species Octopus bimaculoides. The sequence continues at coordinate 41,434,705 of NC_142936.1, forward strand.
GACTGGTTAATCTCTAGATGTTCTGTATATTTTAAAAGTTGCCTGATTTCGTTTATGCTCATTGATACAAGACAAAGTCGGGCTAAGATGGTCTAGTGATGTTAGTTATGAGATAGAAGCAGGTGACCCAACGTATCGGGTATAATTTATCGATACGATTTATTACGATTTCCTCAGGGTGTACGCAACACTTATAAACGATACATTAATTTGATCTCTATTTCAGCATTTTATTCTTTATGAATTCTAAACATACCGAGAGTCAATAAAATTCATATACAGGAGCTGGGAAAGTTTCGAAAATCACTCTCAATTTTCATCCTACCGTCATAAAATAGAAGCCTACACAAGATAATGTAAATACTATCCTACCCTATTGTGGCGATTTTTGTATTCGTTCGATGTCAACACAGGACATCCCGAAACGAGATTATTATTATTATTATTATTATTATTATTATTATTATTATTATTATGAAGGCGGCGAGATGGCAGAATCATTAGCAAGCTGGACGAAATGCTTAGCTGTATTTCGCCTGTCGACTTTGCCTTTCATCCTTTCTGGGTCGATAAATGATGTACCAATGTAACACTGGGGTCGATGTAAAATCCAGGCCTTGTGTCTATAGTAGAAAGGATTATTATTACCATTATTAAACACAAGCAGCTTCGCTGAGATGTGTAACAATGTGTATGCTGTCCACAACATTTGTATTTCGATAACCCTATGGAGGATTCATATAGTTCCAAGCAACGCTATTTTCTGTAGATTAAGTTTGTGAGCTTGGGTATTTATAGTTCCCCTCTCCAATAACAACGGGTACAAATCTAACCTTCTTGAATGACTACAATATTTTTATATCTCATTTCAAATCGTCCTGTCCACTGTGCTCCTCTTTTTCTTTTTACAAGGCATTCTTGATGAAATCGACCAACCAGTCCCCATAAAATTTCAGGCTCTGTGCCTATAGTATAAAGAATTATTATTTGTAACATTTTCTCACCGTAATCTGAGTTATGTATTTGCTTAGGTCATATTTAGTAGATAAAAACTTACCTTAAGTTTTACATATGGTGCTGTGATAACAAAACCAACTTGATATTTTGACTTCTTCCTTTATCTAAGACTCGGAACGTAGTTAATGAGATGTGTAAATTACTAAACCAAAACATTATTTTTCTTTTAAACGTAAAATGTTTGGATATACAAATGGTATAATTTGATAAGTTGCAACGTACTATATATCTTTGTATGTTTGTTTTACGGTTATATTTTTCTACAAAAGTCCTTCTGCCAATATACCTTTCGACCAATTATATTTCAGTTAATGAGATTGCTACGAATGTGTTTTCTATGACTGCTGCTATTACTATATTTTGGTTCTTTCAATAGCTTAATACTGACGAAGGCCGCATACTCCTCCCGTAGATTCCATTTCCACATTAGTAGAGGCAGGATCTGCTTCGGTGAGGCAGAAATTGCGTGGATCCAATAAATCAGTTTGTTGAAGCTTGCCTCCACCGTATACCAGTCTCCCGCAATTCAACGCTGAGATTTTTTATCATTGAGGTTTTGTTATCTAGGTGTTTGGTCCGGGACTGTTTATTTTTATATTCACAGCTAACCCTCATATTTGAAGGACTTTCATCTATCCTCAACGTGGGGACATGTTGGATGGAAGTTTTCTCCTTACATCAGGGGCTGCCAAATGGTTTGACTCAGCCTTTCCCACGACCACTACCAACTTCTTTAGAGGCCCTCCCTACGGATTTTCTGTAGGGATTTACGCCGTTAGCTTTTCACATTCCCATGTGTATAAGCAGATGAAATTGGAATATAATAATATGAAAATAAGAATATAAAAAGGAATATAAAAACAATATAATAAGGAATATAAAAATAACAATATAAAAAGGAATATATAAATATAAAAGGAAGCTTAGAAATATACAATATATATATATAATTTGAAATAATTAGTTTGATCTTGCCGAGGAAAATGCACATCGGAAGATAATTTTAAAGAATTAGTTCGTATAGACTCCTGAAAAAGCCAGGAAAGCTCTACGCTCTTACTTCACTTGCTGGGGAAATCAGTCACAGTTCTTCAAACGCACTCTACTGTCTTTAACAATCTAGTCGATATACAGAAAGACAGACTGGTCATCACAAATTCTTTGATCCCAAGTTCATTGAATCAGAGTTGTTATGGGATTAAGCTCCAACGATTTATTTTTTCTCACTCTCTTTCTTTCTCTCTCCCCCTCTCTCTCTCTCTCTCTATTTTGAACTAGGCCAGATACTTGCTCATAATATTCAGTTCTTTTGCCACATAGACTGACTTTAATATTGGTTTTAAATTTCGGCACAAGACCAGTAATTACGGGGGAAGGTGTAAGTCGAGTACACTGAGGTCAGTGCTCAACTGGTATTTATTTTATCAACTCAAATGGATGAAAGGCAAAGTTGACTTCGGCATAAAGACGGACGAAATGCTGCTAAACAGTTTTGCCGGCATGCTAACGATTCTGCCAACACGTCGCCTCCGCCTGAATTTAATACTGATATATCAAGTTGTTCTTAATGAAATTAATATAGCTCCTTGTACTTGTATCTTGTCAGATAAATCCATGTTTAGACACTTTCCTGCGTTTGATACACCAGTGGTAGGTGTTCTCTTTCATTCAAGTCGAGGACATAAAGTTAACTTTTCATGCTGCTTCTGTTCAGCGCACAACCCATCACCGTATTTCAAAATTGATCTTGATAATAAACAAGCAAAATCTTTATTTCCAACTTTGTTTCTCCATCTCAAAGTTCCCTTTATTTCGATGTTCCTCTTCCATATGCTAATATATTTTCTTTCTCTCCACACAGGATATTGAAGTTATATCATACCACAACAACGTCACTAGTGTAACGTTTTCACACTGCTACGATAGCGCTATCCCAGAAGACAAGCGGCTTGCGTACGCCATTTATCAGTTGACTGTGATGTTTCTGGCACCTACACTAATCATGATCATCTGCTATACTTTTGTTATTTATGTTCTCTGGCTCAGCTCGAAGCAACTGAAAAGTATGACATCAGCGAACTGGTAAGAAAACACATTATAAACACCACGGCATGCGTGCCACTCAAGGGAAGCCGCATGTATGATATAAATGCGAGATTAAATGCAGTATAACATTTTATCTTGTGTGACAGGTATTTATATAAAATAGTTTTGTTGGACATAGAAACCCTGAGACATTTCCTACTGACTAATTAATAATTCTCGAAAGATCCCCGAAGATAAGCTGTTTTCATACGCGCTGTATCGTTCTTACTGTCATGTTCACAAAAAATACCCCTTTGAACATACGAGGGCGTTTTAACGAGTGAATTTTTTTTTTTTTTCTTTTACTATACCTGCTAAAGATGCGAAAGCGAGCAGTCTCATTGTTTTATATTTATGACTAAAGATAACAATGTTTCTGCCGATTAGCGAGTAGTGGTTAGAGAATTGTGCGACAACCCACTTATACATCTTCCAGGCGTATAGCCAAGTGCAATCACATCTAAAATATAGTCGTGGCTTCATAGTGTTAAAATAGTCTTGTTGCAAGCTTGAAACGAGAGAAAAATTGGTTTCGTGGCAAAAAGAGCTAGATCTGTGACACACTTTGTCACACTGTAGTACAGAAGGAGTTTTCACTTGAGGAAGTTTCACATAATTTAATATCGCAACTTTACTTCACTCCATTCCAACTGGAATTGCCAGTACGGCATAACTTGAGGCAAATAATTTAAGCTAAATTCAACATTCTACGAAGTTACATATTTATAGTTTAAAAGGCATTCTTGATTATTTTTCGTTCCAGTTCTCTGTAGTTTAATGGAGTCTGAGATAAACATGGACTTCCTTTAAACTTCATATAGCAGCATGAATCGTCATTGTTTTCGCCATTCTCGTTGGTATTGTAATTGCTGCTGTGGTGCTATCTTTGCTTTTCTTTTTATTTTTTGTGCAATACTTATAAATCATAGAACATCTGCGAAGTACATTTTTTTTGTTTTGTTGTAGTTTCAAGTCTCAGTGCACGCGAGTTCGGCATTCATTTTACCAAGGGTAATAATACAAGTATTTCGAAACTCTCTGATTTTGTGTCGTCACTATAGAAAACTTAGTTTCATTATAGAAAAATAGAAAAATAGTTTCATTAAATCACAGTTTCATAATCATAAATAGTTTCATTAAATCATACGTTGTGATTTATATGATTCAACCAATCTTATTTCTATACACCATATGTTCTACAAACTTCATTCTTTCGTTTCCTTCATATATATATATATATATATATACATATATATATATATATATATATACATATATATATATATATATATACTCACACACACATGAGCACTCACATAACCATTTCCATATGTTTGTGTTTATTGAAATATCAGTGTCTTTATATATCTTTTATATATCTTTTTCCTGTTTTTTTTTTATTTCCAATAACACCGGCATTCCCAATAGTGTTGTGAGTCTTTGTTCTTTTATCTCCTACTTTCTAGCAATTTTTATTTGCTTTTATTTCAAAGTTTTTTCATCAGTTGAAAGTTTTTCTCGTTCATGCAACGGTAAATTTTCATGTACTTCTTCATATTCCTACGGTGATACCCGCAGGAAAACTTCATTATTATATGTATATAACCCGTTGGTTTACGATAGTAATAAAATCATAAACTGTTTTATTGAAATATAACAATATATTCGTAATTGATTATTATTTGGATAGGCAAAATCTTTAGAATGTGGAACAAGAATGCCTCATGATATTTCTACCGGCTCTTTACGTTCTCTGTTCAAATTCATTATTATTATTATTATCGTTGTTGTTGTTGATAAGGCTGTGAGCTAGCAGAATCGTTAGCACGGTGACCGAAATGCTTAACGGTATTTCGCCCGTCGCTACGTTCTGAGTTCAAATTCCATCGTGGTCGACTTTGTCTTTCATCATTTCGGGTTCGATAAATTAAGTACCAGTGAAACACTGGGATCGACGTAAATTACTATCTCCCACCCTCCAAATTTCGGGCCTTGTACCTATTGTAGAAAGAATTATTATTATTATTGGGCCGGTGAGCCAGCAGAATTGTTAGCACGCCGGACAAAATGTTTAGCAACGTTTCGTCCGTCTTTATGTTCTGGGGCCGAGGTTGCTTTTCAAGCAGTAGGATCGATGTAATTGACTTAACGCCTTCCCTGAAATTGCTGACCTTTGAAACTCTTATAACTTTATGAATGATAAAAGAAAGAAAAGAAGGCGGCATGCTGGCAGAATAGTTTGTTTGCCGGACGTTCTGAGTTCAAATTCCGCCGAGATCGATTTTTGCTTTTATTCTTTCGGGTCGATGAAATCAGTATCAGTTGAGCACTGAGGTCCATGTAATTGACTAGCGCCCGCCTGTTGTTCCTATTGTAGAGAAGATTATTATTACTCGCGGGACAGTCGAAATTCCCCAACATATTTGAAAACGTTCATATAGGAAATCCAAACAAGGTGGCGAACTGGCAGGATCGTTAGCATGCCGGACAAAATATTTAGCGGCTATTCATCCGTCTTTATGCTTTGAGTTCAAATTCCACCGGAGTCGACTTTCCCTTTCCTCCTGTCGGGGTCGATGAGATAAGTACCAGCTGAGCATTGGGATTGGTGTAATCAATTGACCCCTCCCACGAACTTGGTGGCCTTGTGCCAAAATTTAAAACCAATATATTTAAGTCAAAAAAAGAATTTCAAAGAAATTTTCTTCAAAACCTGTTATTTAACCAAAGTTGTACTTTTAGATATAACACTTCATTTGAGTTCAAATATCTATCAATTTGTATATTGTATTTATCAGTATACCTCTGTCAGCATATCTATAATGATATATCTGTAGACTCACTTTCCTCTCTGCCTGTCTCTCTAATTAACTATCATATCTATTGTTCCTTCTGCCAACATATGCTTAAGTCTATTCTCATAATACTCATAAGCATTTAAAGTAAAAGATAAAATGTGTTACGTCGACAGTTATTTGCTAACTAATTTCACTAATAGTTTCATTATCTTAAACGTCTCTGCTGTGCCTGCGATTTGAATAAACAAATGTAGAATAAAATAGACGTTCTTCCCCCACCCACCCACCCGCCCGCTCTCTCTCTCTCTCTCTCTCTCTCTCTCTCTCTCTCTCATATATATATTTTTCTATAGGAATTATTATAGACGGTGAGCTGGCAGAATCATTGGCAACATTTCATCTGCCTTTATGCTCTGAGTTCAAATTCTGCCGAGGTCGGCTTTGCCTTTCATCCTTTCGGGGTCGTTAAAATAATTACTAGTGACGCACTAGGGTCGACGTAATCGACTAGCCCCATCCCACTAAAATTTCAGACCTTGTATCAATAGTAGTAAGAACTATTATTATTATTATTATTATTATTATTATTAAGGCAGTGAGCTGGCAGAATCAGGACGGAATGCTTAGCAGTATTTCGTCTGTCACTACGTTCTAAGTTCAAATTCCACTGAGGACGATTTTGCCTTTCATCCTTTTGGGGTCGATAAATTGAGTGCCAGTTAAAGTGGGGTCGATGTAATCACAGGTTTTAGGCTTTGTGCCTATAGTAGAAAGGATTATTATTATTTCTATTATTAATAATGCTACGTTTATCATTATAAATGGTATTATACGTCAACATTGCTAATAAAATCAAATATGTCCAACATCCAACCAGCATAGCCGAAGCTGACTAATCGTTATTCCTCACCGTGACAACGATATGTTAACATGGAATAAACATACAATGTATTTAATTAAAATTCTATATTTGGCTGCTAAAAATCAATATTAATCAAAAACTTTGAAATAACAGTTTTAAATTTTATGAAAGTATCCAGTGTTCATTAGTAACACAAAGTTCAAATGTAAACCGTAATTTTCATGTTTAATTGATGCTCGCGTGTTGTTTTGATTGGAAACTACCTTGAAGGGATAAATTGTCTTCGTTTCATTTTTATGATAAATTTCATTTTTCTTCTCACCTTTAGTCATGTTGTTCTTAGTACAGACTTTTCCCTCGCTGAAGAAGATATTTGTTGTTCTTGAAATTGTTATATAATAGTTAATTCTTATTTAGGCAGACACTGCAACAAAGTCAAAGAGACAAGCTGCAGTAAAACGTGTCTCACAGTTATCACACTCGTTCACCGTTGCCGTTATAGAAATTTCTCCACATATGTCGCTGTCTCAGCAGTTGCTTACAGATCACCAGACATGGAATCGCTAGACTGAACTGGAAAGGGTGGTTTCACCATTTAGCTGCTCTGACAAACCCACATTTTTCAGATAACTTTTAGTGGATATATCTAGCAACACTATCATGTAGTCTTTTGTACTCAGCGACCAGCAACATCCCACTCTACTATATTAAATGAAAGTGCGTGTGGCATAATGTAGCCAGATGTTTCCTTGGACAGGGCATAACACAGAGGTGGTAGTACATCACCTTAGCCATCTAGACACTTTATTTCCGAAACTTTCGACGTTGTTACGTATGTGGACGTCATCCACATACGCTGACACTATACTTTGGGGGCCACTTCCAATAGGAGACTCTCGTGGATAAATCTGCAAAGGATCGCACAAGTTTGACTGCAATACCAAAGTCAAACCTTATAGCCGGCAAGCTTTGCTGAAATCCTTGACTTTATTCTATCAGAATTATGGATCAAAATTCCCAAGCATAAACCACTTATGAGGGTAATTCTTCAGCAGTGTCATCATTTTTCGGCCCACTCAACTGCGAATACACCCAAATTTCAACCAAGTTACACAAGACAACTGTGAAGAGAGGAGTGAATACATCACACACGTAGCAATAACTCGAACAGCAGCATATATATATGCGTTTTGGGCCCAGTTGAAGGAGTAGAAAGTGGGTCAGTCAGACTGGTGGTCCAAAGTAGAAGGCACAGTTGCTATGCATGTGCTAGAATGAGCTACTTGAACGGTTTCTTCACGGCAGAAAATCAAATCGGAAGAGACGACGATGAACAGCAAAAAGGTACCAGCAACTACAACAGAAGACACCAAAGATGGAGACTGAGACTGTTACTCCCGCTATTCCAAAACACTACTGTTTAAAGCTCTAAATATGGCTTGAGTGGAAGCAAAAGAAATCCTCTCCTAAATTTATTCATAATTTATATATTTCTGCAGATGATCTTCAACTCGTATCTGAAACCTAACCTAGCAAAATTTTGTTCAAAGGCATTCTAGCCGTGATCGTCTTGGGGTTTATCGATACGAAGTATCCTGTATTTATAAAAAATGGGTGAAGGAGGGTTCGAGGGAGAATTTGAATTTTTTGTGGTTGAAAGTGAAACTACGTAGCCGGGTTCTTCCTGTAATCAATGTTTCGAGTATGTTTGAAGGAGTGTTTGTCTCTGCTTATTTCTGACTGATATTATCATACTTCGTTCTGAGTTCAAATTTCGGCGAGGTCGACTTTGCCTTTCATCCTTTCGGAATCGATAAATTAAGCACTAGTGAAACACTGGGTCGATGTAATTGAATAGCCCCCTCCCGACAAATTTGAGGCCTTGTGCCTCTAGTAGAAAGGATTATTAAAGCGGCGAGCTGGCAGAATCGTTAGCACACCGGGAAAAATGTTTAGCGGCATTTCGTTTGTCTTCATGTTCTGGGTTCAAATGCCGCCGAGGTCGACTTTTCCTTTTATCCTTTCGGGGTTGATAAATTAAGGACAAGCTGAGTACTGGGGTCGTTGTAATCGGCTTAACCCCCACCCCACAATTCCAGGCGTAGTGCTAATAGTAGAAAGAATTATTATTATTATTATTATTATTAATGTTATTCAGTCGCTTCGAAACATTTTTCAATAGACAGGAAATTACGTTGTTAAAATAGTTTCCAAATTTGCGTGACATTGCAAGAAATCTTCAGCTATGTTACGTGTCCTTGCCAGAATTAAAATCTTATGGCAACATGCTCACAAAGCTCTGCTTGTGTTCACAAGTAAGCATATATACATTTGTGTGTGTGTGTGTGTGTGTGTGTGTGTGTGTGTGTGTGTGTGTGTGTGTGTGTGTGTGTGTGTGTGTGTGTGTGTGTGTGTGTGTGTGTGTGTGTGTGTGTTTATACAAAAAATAAACGTACACATGTATAGTCTATATCCATATTTTATGCCGCACTACATGATCGTGCAGTAGATATACACATAGAGACACACACACACACACACATGCATACATTTCTACATATATATATATATATATATATATATATATATATATATATATATATATATACACATATTAATCAGACGGAATTAATTTGATTCAGTTTCAGCAGATCGGCTTATCTGTCTGCTTGACAAGCGGATTTGTCAGACGTTTGAATCTATATTCGTTTTGTTTAATAAATATCGAGGTACTGGATTTCTATTAAGTCATTAGTTCCGTTCATTCTCTGATGCATTAATCTCAAGATCAAATCTTTTAAAACACACACCTATTTACACGTGATGTATATGTTTGTGTGTGTGTGTGTGTTTGTGCGTGTGTGTGTCTGTCTGTGTGTATGTGTGTATGTGTAGCATGCATAGTCAAATTTTTAAGAAGATAGCATCTCAATCATGGAATTTCTAGTTCTATAAATGGTATCTCGAGCATGTGTTTTACCAAAACCTTTGGTCGGTTCAAACATTGGGAGGGGAAATGAGTTGGCGAAAGCTGTTTGGTAAGCCATTTTGAATGGACTACACTTCTAACTGAATGGGTCTGCCTTACCACACACAGTGTTACATTGCTTCTTCTAAAGAATTACTTCAAGGCTACACATACCTGTGAAATACTCACCATCCTCGCTTATTCATCGTGTAGGCCATTCCGTAGATTTCACAATTGAAACAGAAATCGTCAAGACCAATGGAGTCACTTATTAAAATTGTAGCTGTAAATGAACCTAAATATCGTCGTTGTGCAAACGATAATCGGGTCAGAGAATTTGAATTCCATCCTGATTGCGGGGTTCCTCCATGAAAGGAACATGAAAGTTTAATCTTCTCTCGAAACAAACTGGAAGAAAGATAGTAATATAGCATTGGTGTCCGAGTTGGTTTTGTTTTCTTCAATAATTTTTTTTTCTATTTTATTTAAAAGATCAACTCCAGCAGTGACAGAGTGTCGCCTGTGGAACGGCTTCGAGGTTTACCCTTTTCTCGTTTTGTGTCATTTACAGTTGTTTTGAGGCTTTACGATAGTAGACGTTTGTAACGGCAGAGAGGACATCGTAGTCTTTTTTCCCAGTGGTTATAGTTCTTTTCAGTGAATTGACTCTGTCTTTGAATTCACTGCAAAGAATTTAACAACGACATTTCTCTTCTTCTTCTCTAACTACATCCTAACCATCGCAGGTTTGTTTTACGGCGGCAAATTCTGTATTTCGTTTGTTGGCTCTATTCTAACGTAGCATCGATATTTATGTAGTTCTTCGATTTGATGTTTAAAATATCGCAGAACTTTTTTTCATAGAAATGCTCCAGCTTTTTGATATTCCAACGACAAATTTCACAAGAGTACAATAATGCTGATATAACGACAGCTAGATAAAACATTAGTTTTGTATTAAATCTTATTGTTAAAATCCCGTTTTGCTAGTTTTTCAAGTGCTAAATAGACTGGCCCAATTCGGTGTTCAAAATACTATTCCTGGATTATATTTACTGGAAAAGAAACTTCCATGATAGAGAAAATAATCCCTCGAGGGATATTTCAGAGATAGCTAAGTTAAAATCTGAAAGATTGAGTTTCGGAGCAGGTCGGGTGACGGCGTTTTGATATTTTTGATCTTTTTGATTTTTTTTTATAATTACTGTTAGACCAAAGGGATTATTCGCACTGATGAGGCTGTTTACTGATCACTGAAGTTACTGATTTGTGCAGCAGACAGCAGCGTAGTTCGTCTGTGTAATAAAGATTCTGAGTGGAAATAGGTGATGTTAAGCAGATGATATCAAAATCTGGTTTTGTTAAATAGACTGATAAAAATGGTTTAAATCTTTAAATGTCAGAAACTCGTGATTCAGAATTCTCTTTCCAGAACGAAGCAAATATTGGTCTCAGTACGAAGATTTATGGGCCACCTTCTAGCTGCAGACAGTATCAGCATCCTGACAGACCCACAAGATATTCTCTAACACTGGATAGCGCTTTCTCCTCCATGCTAATTCTGGATTCAATGCAGTAGAAGTATTTTTCAAAAACTTTCCATATCATACTAAACTCTATTAAAGAAAGTGCAAGTACCATTTCGCCTGTTTGAAAATGGAACAAACGGTATGAAATTACGCTAACTCTAAACTCGAGGCAAACATACCTTTTCAATTCTTAAAACAGAGTGGAAACCTCTCAAAATCAGATTGTTAATTTTATTCTGAAAGTATTTGAAGAAATAGAATCGAAAACCTTGTCAGAATTATCATTAAAAATCACTATTCTATATCACAGGAAAAAGCATTTTCAAAAATGCCTCGAAACTTGTTTCAGATCAACGTGACTGAAGTTTTCGAATCTGAAGACAAATTTGCGACACTCATTGCACAATGTAAATGAAATATTTTGTGAATGGCAATTACAAATGAAAAGCAGAGACTAAAAGAAACTATTTGTCTTGTTCAAGCACTGAAAGTGTACCAAGTGATGCGATGTGGATGGCTAGTCAACATTTTCGCTCGTCAAACTTCAATTCACATGTTCAAGCACTGATCGACAGTATGTGAAGTGATTTATTACATCATAAGTTCTTTGAGCAGTTACAAATTATATATATGTAGGTTGGAATAGGATTGGATCTTTGCACGGCACGCACTATTATCTTTTAGGTAACTTCGGTAATTCTTGAACTACATCCGGATAAACCAGGTGTTGACGTCAGAAGCTGTTTGATGTTGGAGTATTTTACGCACCAACACACACAGGAACGCTTGCATATATATATATATATATATATATATATAATATTGTCAGACGTCAATCCGGAGAACATTCGAAAACGGATACATTCTGTTTGATAAGTATTAGAAATATACATTGCGTATTGAATCGTTCTTTTTTAATTAACACTTTGAAAAGTTTTATCTTGATAAAATGTTAACAAATCACGTGCGCGCGCAATTATATATATGTGTGTGTGTGTGTGTGTGTGTGTGTGTGTTTGTGTGTGTATATATATATATATATATATATACACCAGTTGTATGCTATTTTTATGTGAGTGATGAAAAACCTTTCAACAAGATTGATTTAAATGATTCAGTTAAATTGCTATTGCTTTGCATTATTCACATCCGATTTCGTACTTCATTCTTTATTGTACCACATAGGCAACAAAACAACAGTATTTCTATTTCATATGCTATTAGCGTTCAATGAGTTTAAGCTGTTTGTAATAAATTCGTTGCAATAGCTTATAAAAAGAATTTTACAACCATGATAAAATTTTTAAGAGTATCGATTTTTTACACAAACAGAAAAGGTTGAAATATATATGCAGAAGAATACGTCAGTGGCATGCTAATGAATGCAATATATTTGTTGACTTATCTAGAGTCTGTTACTAATTATAATTATTTACACTTCAACTTTTGCGGTCCGGTTGGAAGGAAAATGTAAAATTGGACGCCTCAACTAGCACTAAATAAGTTTTCAACTGAGCAGCTGTATTAGATGCAAGCAATTATAACATTTAGACGTTGCCATATTATTCCTTGATATATATATATATGTGTGTGTGTGTGTGTGTGTGTGTGTGTGTGTGTGTGTGTAAACTACTTTACTAGTGCGTTAAAAGACCGTGGTGCATTGCACAGTACACAACAAACTCGTGCATCATATATATTAACGTACATTTATTGGTATTTCATTTTATTATTTAAGTAAAGGTGGCGAGCTAGCAGAATCGTTAGCATGACGGGAGGAATCTTTAGCGACATTTCGTCCGTCTTCACTTTCTGAGTTCAAATTCTGCCGAGGTCGACTTAGCTTTGCGTCCTTCGGAGTCGATAAAATAAGTACCAGTTGGGTACTGGGGGCGATGTAATCGGCTTATATCCCTTCCCCAAATTTCAGGCCTAGTGCCTATAGTAGGAAGGATCATTTAAGTAATGTATGGCGGCAAGCTAGTAAAATCGTTAGCACGCTGAACAAGATGCTTAGTGACATTTCGTCCGTCTTTACGTGCAGAGTTCAAATTCCACTGATGTCGACTTTGCCTTTCAGAATCGATGAAATAAATACTAGTTGAACGTTGGAGCCAATGTAATCCAGAAAATCCTGTCGCCAAAATTTCAGGCTTTCTGCTTATAGGAGACACGACTGTTTAAGTAAATTCAAATTTTTCATCATTTAGAAGGTGTTAACCAAGGTGACTATACTTGGTTCTAAAAAAATCAGCAACCCGTACAGACTTGGGAAACAAAGATTGCAGACATTCGATGCTGTACCTGTAAATATGCGTGTGAATTTTATTCAAATATTAATAATTGTGCTGCATAATAATTTGTTATATATATATATATAATATATATATATATACAGAGAGAGAGAGAGAGATTTTGGTAAGCAACTCAGAAAATAATTCTTTCTGTTATAAGCACAAGGCCTGAAATTTTGTGGGAGGGGACTAGTCGATTCCATCGACCTTGGTGCTTAAGTTATCTGAAAGTTATCTGAAAAATGTGGGTTTGTCAGAGCAGCTAAATGGTGAAACCACCCTTTCCAGGTCATTAAGAATGAAAGTCCGATTTTGAACTGAAACTTTATTTTACTTCTCAACATAAAGCAATGTAGTTAATCAAAATATGCGCCTAAATTATCAACTCAACGTTGCCATTTTATTAGTAGCTTATTTATGCCGACAACGAAGAAGTCTAGAGAGCAAGATATGATGAAATAATGAAAGGCTGTTTTTGCATCTTCTTCAGATTTGAAGTTTTCTGCCTGCTAAAAGTTGTCTAATGCCTGGAAAACGTGATAATCAGCTGGTGTAAAGGTCGGGTGAATATGATGGATGACAGAGTACTTCCAAGTTCAGTTCCTGTAACTTGAGTAGCGTTCTTTGTATATGTTGTCACGCATTGTCTTGCAAGAGAATTGGCTTGTCTCTATTGGTCAATCTTGGTTGTTTAATTACAATTCCACTCATCATTTATACATGCGCTGAAATTGACTTACCAGGTCTCATGAACCTGTAGTGGATGTCATCTGCGCTGGGCCACCAAACAGACACTATTAGCATTTTTTTTTTTTATTTTTGGTGAATATTCTTTTTGGGATTGTGTTTTAGCACTTAATCTCTATCCAACCACCGTGCAGGACGCTTGCTATTGTTGAAAAGAATCCATTTTTCAACTAATGTAACAATCCAGTGCAAATATATTTCGTCTTTATGCCGTGACAGCAAAGGGCAGCAAGTTTCAAGACGACGTGTCATCTGATGCTCGCTCAGTTCGTGTGTTACCCACTTGTCTAGATTCTTTATCTTGCCGATTCGTCTCAGACTGTCCAATACAGTTGGAATCAAAATTTCAAACCTTGCTGCTAACTCAGGCATGGTTTGAGATGAATCCGTTTCCACTACAGTTTCCAGCTCATCATTATCCAGTTTTCTGATATTCCAACGACAAATTGTCCATGTTTCACAAGAGTACAATAATGGTGATATAACGACAGCAAGATAAAGCATTAGTTTTGTATTAAGTCTTATTGTTAACAAAGTATATCACATCAAATCCCACCCAATTCCATCCAAACCTGGCATGTCAATCAATGTTTACTCAAATACACGTTTTATACGTATCAAGTGAGCACAAACAGAATCGACATATTGCCAGATTTTACCTACAGAAAATCTATCTATATATATATATATATATATATATATATATATATCAATGTGTGTGTGTGTGTGTGTGTGTGTGCATATCTTTAATATAAGCAATTATCAATGATTTCTACAAACCTAATGATAGTTCCTAAACGTCCATTTTGATGCATGGACACAAGAAAATCCCATTTCCATCTTAGTATTTAAGAGACGTCTTCTAGAAAATCAAATCAAATATAGTTCTTCGTAACAAAGAAAGCAGAAAGACTTTCCAAGTTTATAAGCAATATCCCTGCTTATAACTTCCCACTCTACCGATAAGCTTTTTTGGGGTATCTTTTAAATCCCAAATAAATTTACTAAGGCTAGTGGAAGCAAAACCTATTTTTATTATTAAAGATGTGAATATGATTAGCAATACGTTTTTTAAAAAAAAATTTTGCGTAACACCAGTACAAACGAAATTTTTACCTTCAGATTATACCTTCAACCTGTAAACAATATTTTTTCGTTTAAAATAATTCTTAAATAAATATTTACTTTTAACTCTGCAGTCACAAAGTGCATTATCTGTATCCTTTACATTATGATTCTGTTTCTCATCGTTACAAATTAGATTTTTAATGTTTGTAGTTTTACATACATTCTAAAGGTTAGGATGAGATTTTACTCGAGTAGCTTCCCTTTGCACGTTAGATGTCCGACGTTCACTCTCCTTTTTGCGTTTATTCCATTGCTATTAATAGAACAGCGTTTGCTATGGTTACAATTATAAAAATAGTACAATCTGGTATAAGTTTCTAGATACAGAATGACGACGATAAAACTGAACCTTTTGTTCCTAAAAGACCGAGAATTATTTTAAAGGATCATAAGGAGATTTGTAGTAGCGTTAAAGTTAGATTGATTTGCCCTGTTAAATCTGATTTGGGAAAACTTAGTAGCGCAATTTTAGATAAGTATATTCCTGTTTTTAAAGAAAAAAATAAGATTGCAACTCTGCTCTAATACGTTTGAGGAAATTGATTGGTTTAATAGAATTAAATTCAATTGTAGGAGTAAATTTATGCAAATAGTTATTGATAGCTATTACTCTTCAATTAACCAAACTGTCTTAAATAAAGCCCTCAAATTTGCAAAAAATAACTCTAATATCAACATGGATGAAATAAGGATTATTTTAGCTGCTAGAAGAACGATTGTAGGGTGCGAGAATAAGTATTGGACTAAGATTAATAGTATGGATGGATTTGATATAGTAATAGGACAGGCAAATTCCTCTCAAGTAACAGATTTGGTTAGGATTTGTATTCTATTAATCCTAGAAGGGACTTTCCTGATCTGGAAGGAGGTCTTTATAGGGATGATGCCCTTTTTACCTTAGGAATATGTCTAATAGAAAGGTAGAACGCTGTAAGAAAAACTTTCCTAGGCTGTTTAAGAGTTTTGGACTCTCTTTAACGATTGAAAATGAGCATGAATCGGTGAACTTCCTTGACGTTAATCTTAATCTTGTTACTTGTCAGTATCAACCACACCATAAACCCAACTCTAGTCTTAGGTATATTAACTTTGAAAGCAACCATCCTGGTTCTGTGAAAAGTTTTTTTAGCTTATACTTCCAAAAGAATTTCAAATTTATTATCTAAGAGGTTGTCGATAAAGCTCTATATAAACAGAAATTATTTAAGAACAGTAATTCGGAACAGTAATTATTTATATCGAATTGTAGGAAAGAATAAGAGATTTTGTTGTTTAAGAGATGGAACCATGTTATAACTTCACCTGTACAGGACCATAACGCAAGACACTTGCCCAAGGTGACATACAGCTACACCTGCACTTATATGTGCATATATATACATTTATATGTATGTGCATATGTGTATATTATATATATAATATATATATATATATATATATTCTTTTATTCTTTTCCTTTATTCATTTACTTGTTTCAGTCATTCGACTGCAGCCATGCTTGTTCACCACCTTTAGTCGAACAATCGAGACCAGGACTTATTCTTTGTAAGTCTTGTATTTATTCTATCGGTCTCTTTTGCTGAGCCGCTAATTACGGTGACATAAACACACCAACATCGATTGTCAGGTGATAGTGGGGGACAAACACAAATATATACATACGTATTTATATATATATATATATATATATATATCAATATATATATCTATAAAACAGATGATGTTTGTGTGTGTGTGTACGTGAATGTGGGTGGTGCACGTCCACAAATTAGCACGCATGTCGCTCCAATTTTAGGAGGACACTGTTCATGACCCTATCTGTGTTTTTGTCAACTTTTTCTCACAGAGGCACCCGCGTATAGCTGTAAAAATCGATAAACTTTTACCAATCTTGAAGTTTGTTGACATGGCGAAATCAAATCTGTGCGTACGCGCGTGAAGGAGAGAGAGAGCAAGAGAGAGAGAAAGAAAGAAAGAGAGGGAGAAAGAAAGAGAGAAAGAAAGAAATAGTGTTTGTGACAAGGGGAGAAACAGTGTTTGCCAAGCGTCTAAAAAAAAAAAATGAAAAAGTGGAAGAGGGAGACAAAGCGGCTAAGGAAAAAAAATTTATCTCACCAAGACAGCGTCTAACAAAAAAAAAAAAAAGGACCGAACAAGTGGAAGAGGGAGACAAAGCGTATTACGAAAGAAAATGTAGCTAAGGAAGACAGTAAAATGCATTTTTTTTCTTAAACATGAGATATGTTTTTGAAAGACACTATATTCTATAATAAGATTATATATACTTTCTCACATAACAATTAAAATATATTTATTTTAAATCATTTATTTATTTTAAATCGTTCATCTTTCTCCCCCCCCCTCTCACTCTCACACATACGCACATATACTACTTTGGGAGCGAAAGTGTTTTGTTTATATTTCGCAACTATGAAACAAAAACGTATGTAACAATTTGTCAGTCACCCCACCCCCCCACCCAACCCGTTTTTCGGACCACAAAAAGGGTTTGGTAATTTTTCAGATTAACACCCGCACGATTTCCACTAGGGTGTTACGGTTAGGGTTAGGGTTACGGTTTTAGGGTCAGAGTTAGGGTTAGAGTTAACCTAGAAGGGACACGCTCCTTATTTTTTGGTTAAGTTTGTATGTAAGCTTTCCTAAGTTACTCCAATCCAGATCCCCAATGCAAACCTTCAGATCAACCTTCTCCTATGCAGATCTTTAATGCAACATTTAAAAAAAGAGTCAATAAGTGAAAATAACCAATAAACTGATTCCTTATGGGATTTCCCAATCAAATTGCCAGCAAACCATTTTCAGCCAAACCAATTTCAACGGATTTCGCTCAAATCTGATGTCGATGTTACTTATTTTGGTTTGAAATAAAGGACTTAATCATTTAATAATCCTAGCTTAATCCCGAGCAGCGCCGGGTTATACTGCTAGTGTATATATATATATATATATATATATATATATATATATATATATATATACGATGGGCTTCTTTCAGTTTCTGTCTACCAAATCCATTCACAAGTCTTTCGTCGGCCGGAGTCGATAGTAGAAAACACTTACCGAAGGTCCCACGCATTGGGACTGAACCCGGAACTTTGTGGTTTGGAAACAAGCTTTTTATCACACAGCTACGCTGCGCTTATGTATATATAAATATATCTATGTATATATACATATGTATATATATATGTGTATATATATGTGCATATATACGTGTCTGTGTGTATATATATGTGTGTGTATGTATGTTTATGTCTATAAATATATATATATATAGATATATATGTGTGTGTATGTATATGTATATATGCATGCGTATATATGTATATATGTGTGTATCTACATACATACATACACCCGACAGTTGGATGGATGACCAAATGAGGTTTATTTCTCAACATAGTTGCCGTTGCTTTCCACACGCTTCTTCCATCGGTGTTACTCTGCTCTGATCTCATTGCTTTGAACGTGTTGATTCTGTTGGTCAAAAAATTCATTTATAGCCGCTATGATGTCATCAACACATCGATACTTTTTCCCATGCAAGTGTTCTTTCATGTTAAGAAAACAGGTAAAAGTAATATGGGATCAAATAAGAAGAATAGAGATGGTGATCGATCATTTCAAAGTCACAGCCACGCACCGCGACCGTTGGAATTTGCGCTGAAGGTATTGTCTTAATGAAACAAGACACTTGATCTTTTTCGGCCTGTTGTACCTCCCTTAGTTATCATAGTACAGTCTATCGATGACGCGGCCCTTTTGAAGATAGTCAATAACCACAATACCCTTTGCATCCCAAAAAGCTGACGTCATCTTCTTCCCTGCTGAGGAAACAATCTTGGCAGGTGAGAAAGGGTGTTTCTACTTCGTAGGGTGTTTCCACTTCGTAGGGTGTTTCCACTTCGTAGGGTGTTTCTACTTCGAAGGGTGTTTCTACTTCGTAGGTTGTCTCTTTATCTCTCTCTCAGTGATGAATCTAACACACATTTTAGTTGCCAAATGCTCAAGGAAACCGCTTGCCTGTACCTCAATGTTAAATTTGACTGCGATGTAATCAGCCTAGTGCGCTTTTGATGAGGTGTCAGAAGACGTGGCACCCACCAAGCAGACAGCTTCGTCATACTAAGTTCATTTTGCATAATATTCCGAACTGTTCCACAGGATATGCTAATAGAATTAGCTATTTATTTTACAGTCAATCGTCTGTCATCAATCACCATGTGGTGCATACTATCAGTGTCTTCCTCAGTGGTGATAGTTACCCTCCAAAAATCAACTGCCGAATTTTCAGTTGTAGATAAAGCTGGAGCGTCATCTAATATAGTAACTATTTCAGTATGAATGTCCTTGGTGAGGCTAAACACTTTTTCTTGATTACATCATGATGCCAAATTTTGGCGATTTTCAAGAGAAGTCGCGACTAGTTACTTCTGAAGTTTTTTAAAAGTCAAGCCAGTGTGGCACAGCAGGTGTATTAAGCTAGTATAATCCCAAGCTTAAAAAACAATGATGACTTAATCTATCACATTGTGAATTTTCGTATACAGTGTAGAATTTGTTTTTATTTATAGCAGCTTCTTCGTCCCTTATATATTGAGTAGTACTCTGACGTAGGCAATGAATAAAGGTTGCAGGAGTCCTGCAACTCATATGAGGAAGCTATTGTCTGACTGAAGATACTAAATCACCAAGCATGGGTTTAAAAATTGCAGCATTTTGATGTCGTTTACTTTCCAAGCTTGTGGCGTGAAGTATTAACAATAAAAAGTATTAATTAATTAAAAATGAGGAGGTAAAAGTATGCATGAATGCCTCCGAAAAACGGTCAAACAAAAGTATTTCATCAAATTTTCTCTGTAGGTTATTGACGTCTGTGTTACAAAGTAACACTAGGAAGTTTGGACAAAAATTTTACCACCAAACGAGTGGTTGCACCATGGCAATTAATTTCGCTAATGTCTTCATGACGAAATTCGAAACATAGCTACTGAAGACATTCAACGATATTAATAAAGTATTAATATGAAAAAGCTTTTTATTTTCAACTTTTCCAAAGAATTTAATAAAACTAAATCATTTTGTACGATTTCGAAAACAAAGAAAAATCTTATACTTGACTACCACGTTTCAGCTGGTAATTATATTTCAGTGATTATTATTTCAAACTATTTATGTGCGACGAAATGTCCGGGTAGACGTGACAGTTGAATACAACTGATGAGTTTCTCATTTTGAGATTCGTAATTACTTCAGATATCAGGCGACATGCGAATGATAAATTGCATACATTGACTCAGGGGTACTCTCAAGACTATGACAATTCAATATGTACAACAAAAGGATTTTATTAACATTATCTCAAGTTTTAGAAAGTAGGTTTCAATATTTGATGCTTCTATTGGTTTGTCCGGAAAGTTCGTGCCGATTTTTAAAGGAAAGAAAAAGGTCAATAAATACTTGCCATTACATTTTTAATCAAGCAAATATGAACCATTTGGTTGCACAATGGGTCTCCATCTTTCCTTTAACTTGAAAATACCCTCATCCCAAAATTGAGGTGCTTTCATGGTAAATAAGTCGAAAGGTACGAACTTTCGACTTATTTGCCATAAGTCGGCATGAACTTTGCGGACAATCCAATATTATTACAGTTCTAATATTGCTTTTGTTCTTTTATTAATTGCATTTTTCCTCAATCGTGGTTTTCATTATTATTCTTGTTCTCTTATTTGTATGCTTGACCTGTTTTATTTAATATTCTTCAGTTTTTCTTGCAATTATGTTTTTGATTATTTCTATTTAATTATTTTATGTTTGCTATCGGTAATTCATCAATTCTCAAGACTTGTGTCATGTTGTTGGTCTTACAATTATTATTGATTGTGAGAGAGCAGCACACGCCATTAAAGTGACGCTGGGGGTACAAATATACTGAGTCCAATACAGCCATCATAACTGCCCATCTGATAAGGAAACAACAGACACATGCACCACAACCATACACGTGTGACATGGTGACCTCATATCAAGACAAATAGCGCAAGACCTTGCAAGTGAGATCCAGTTACAATTTTCTTCGGGTTGAGTAGACCACTCCGCTCAAAAAGTCCCTGAATATGGGTTGTTTAAGGATGATGAACAAAGTACCTATGTTGTTAGGTGTGAATCATTAGGCCCCAAAGAATCCTTCTGAACATATGGCTACGATGGTTCCTCTCTAATCCTGCTCATCATCAGAGATGCACATGTCGTCAGCCACTAAAGGAGATACTCAAGAATTTATGGTCAAGCACTTGACATGCAAGTCTCTGGTATTGAGCAAAATATTTGATGTAGTCCGTTGTTTACACAGAAACAAATCTTGTACATATGCCAATAGTAGAAAGTATTATTATTATTATTATTATTATTATTATTTGTTTTCTTTAAGGCAGCGAGCTGGTAGAATCGGCAGCACGCCGGACAAAATGCTTAGAGGCATTTCGTCCGTCTTTACGTTCTCAGTTGAAATTCTACCAAGTTCGACCTTGCGCTTCATCCTTTCCGGGTTGATAAAATAAGTACCAGTTGAATATTGAGGGGGGGGGTCAATGTAATCGACTATCCTCCTTCCTAAATTTCAAGCCTTGTGTCTAAAGTAGAAAGGATTATCCATCATCATCTCACGTGTTTTAATCTTGTTATCGTTAATAGAGTGTTAGTAAAGTTCTCTGAGTTGTCTTCATGTTGGCATTTTATTAGTGATGATGACGACGACGATGATTATGATAATAATGATGATCTATCTTATTATAAGTCTGAGTACAATTCAATGAATTCTTTTAAATATATATTACTGTTATCTATTTTATCAGAGCCCGACCCATGAATGTAAAGGCATTTCGACACAAAAAGAAGACATAAAGAACGATCACTTTAATGACGCTATATTAATACTGATGCTCTGGTGATTAATGATGACAATTGTGATGGTGGTGGGGGTCGTGGCGGTCGTAGCGGTCGTGGTGGTCGTGGTAGTGGTGATTATAATGATGGTGGTAAAGGGGGAGACGTTAATTCCTGATATATTGATTGATAATGATGATATAACAAGGTTGGTGGTGATGATGATCCTTATCGTTCCTTTATCTTTTTACGCGTCCCTGTCATTAGACTTAGGCCATGGTGGGGCACCGCCTTGAATATTTAGTCGAAAGGGCACACCCCGGTACAATTTTTTAAAGCCTGGTACTTACTGTGTCGGTTCTTTTGTCAAGCTGCTAGATAACAGAGATGTAAACACACCAACACCGGTTGTCAGGTAGTGCTGGGGGACGGAGGCAAAGACACACACACACATAATATACTTGTACTTGGTAAGCTAGCTTCTTAACACACAGCCACGTCTACGTCTGATGGTCACGCATTTTTCATAATCCTTTTTTTTTTTTAATTATTTAGATTCCTTTGACCCTCATCGAAGAGACCTGTTGCTAAAGGCAATCCAAACTTGCCTATTCCTTCTATTTGCAAGACAGTGTTTCTAGGATGATATTGTCAACGGTCTCCCTTCTTTTTAATATGCTAATATGTAGTTTGGAGATGCATGGCTTTTATTTCTAACAGGTGGAATGACGAAGTAGAGGAAACGTCTTCATATATTTTTTTTTTCCTTTTTGTATAAAATCATGAAAGTAATGTGACATACATAACAGTTCAGATTCTGAAGAAAACCTGATTATTTTGACGTCACTTTTCCAATTTTGAATTCTACATTTGAAAATGAATATCGATAAACTATATTGGAACTGTTATGACGACATTCACGAAGGCATAAAACGATTTTACCACCGCCACCAACTCTACTACAGCTTAATGAATGCCTCTACGTATGACACTGGGATTTTAATGTTGTGTTTAATGTTGTATTTTCATTGCAAATATTGCTGTTCAAAATATTCTTGGTAAACGGAAAATATTGAATAAACTTCTGGATTCCATTTCTTTCTTATTCCTGTATTTTAAATCGATAATGCTTCAAAATAAACTAAGTTCTACAAAATGGACTAGACATTTTTCTTTTCACCACATAACTTTTCTACAGTTCCAATTAATGAAAGTGATGTCACCTATTTAACTCTTCTTTATTATGTGAATAACGTTGAGAAGGATTTAGATTTTTAAACATCTTTTCTTTCTTCTTAGTTCTATATATTTATTCTGCGATATAATAGCTAAATAATCAGGCAGAAGATACACTTACGAACATAAGCAAGAATAAGGAAGAAACATATGAGAGAAACATCCCGTAATTACTGAAAGAATAAGATTAGAAACTAATTCTTTTTTTTTTTTTTTTTCAATATATTTAGTTTTTAGTGTATTTTTTTATGTTGTATGCATTGCAAATACTTTCACTCACTTATATGATAGTATTTCATTGCCGTAATGCAAATGTTATCTTCTACTTCCTGTAGCGGTTCCAGTAATACAATCAGTGAGGAAGTGGAATCCAAAAGAATCTGTCTCAACCCTTCCGGTTCAGTGCATACATCCATAAGCCGTTCATGTCACCAACGTCCCCGCCGCAATTTTCACACAGTAGAAACGTTAAAAGCAAGAAGACAAGTCAGTATTCAATATCATTTCTTTTATTACCTCTCATCTTTATTTATTTTTTTCTTTTCATTGAACAAGTAAATGAAAATAAACCACAGGAATAAAACATCTACAGCATATATGGTAAATTGGGGAATTCCTGACTTCTCTGGATTTAAAAAAAAAGAGATGAGTGCCTTAGATATTGGCTTTGATATGCTTCAAGAAAAGTGGCAGGATAACACATTCCAGGTTGCCCTCGTATTTATCTAATTGTCCATTGTTTCCATTTAATCATTATCTTCCAATGCGAAACAGATAAACTATCGCCTCTTTTAAACACTAAGGTCCCTACAGATTTATGGTTCTCCCAGACTAGAAAATCCGCAAAGTAATTTAATTTGCTGTGCCACTATCGTTTCTAGAAAGGGTCAATTTTTCTCCCAAGTGCGTTCGCATAGTTCCGTGTTCCTCTTAAAATTATTCCCATCGATACCTGTTACTCTAGCCGCATTATCAATTTGACATTAGGGTTACTCATAATTCCTGCTCGATGAAATGAGAAGTTGTGATGTTTGTGCTTTTTCTGCCGGCATTATCAGTAAACGTGTAAAAAGATAACTTCATACCAAGTTTGAAAATCCATTGGGCTTCGGATTATCGGTAAATTACTTTATTATTTACACCATTTCTTTTCGTTTTACATTTCAATCTCTTTCCACTAGATACTAAAATACTCTTCTTTAGCTGCATATTTTGTTGGTTGACCAGACGTTAGTCTATTACACACAATTTCTTTTATCTACGTTGCTGTGATTTGTTGTCAGATGAAGGAGAGCTGAAATTACACCACCCACATTTGTGATACATCCCTCTATGTGTCTTGTGTCGGAATTTTCTCGTCGGTTGCAGCATGTGCTGGTGTGTTTCCCTCTGATGTCCACTTCATCATATTGGTGTAATTCAACGATCTGTTATGTCACTCAGCTACTTCTTATTGTACCTAACTATGTGCATTAACTATTCATCATAAATAATACTCAACCCAACTCATATAACCCTACTCACCACTTCCCCTTAATCTTCTGCCCACAGATGATATGCAACAGTAAGCTACAAACTTCACACCAAATTTGAACTGATTCCATAAATAGACACCTCGAAATGGAGATGTAACTCTTTTATCTCATTAAATTCTTCAATAGTACAAACACACAATCCCTGTGTGCATATTTAATATACTTTCTTTTTTTTGGACTACTCACAGTTAAATTGCTCAAAGTCGCCACATACATCTTACCTTACAACCTCTGATAACATCTGGCAATATCACATTCGCAACACAATAAACAGTGTGATGCTCGGTCACACACGCACGCACGCACGCACGCACAAAGAGGGCCATCCTAGAACACGTTTAAAATAAATCTACCGATTAGCTGAAACACCCAAGGTAGCATATTTCAACTCTGTTTTAGAAATATGTTTATTTTATGCTGTTATTATATTTTGTATCGCTACTACAACGGCTTATGCTCTCAAGG
Source organism: Octopus bimaculoides (assembly GCF_046866305.1). Taxonomy (NCBI): domain Eukaryota; kingdom Metazoa; phylum Mollusca; class Cephalopoda; order Octopoda; family Octopodidae; genus Octopus; species Octopus bimaculoides. The sequence continues at coordinate 41,460,278 of NC_142936.1, forward strand.
CAAACTAGCCTTATAATGTTTCCATTCCTACCTTCAGCATACTCTAGCCTTCTCCTATCCACTCCTTACTTTGCTTCATAATAGATTT